>NC_143428.1:9156785-9462857 GCF_059467195.1 Physcomitrium patens | reverse complement strand
TTGGATGCTATAGTAAGTCACAAATATTATTCGTTCCTCAATGGATTTTTTAGATATAATCAAGTTCAAATTGTATTGGAAGACCAGCTCAAAACAAGCTTTACTACAGATTGGAGCACATTTGCTTATCGCATGATGCCTTTTGAATTACGCAACGTCCTAGCCACATTTCAAAGAGTGATGACTCAGGTCTTCCAAGACTATCTCTGGATGTTTATGGAGATCTTTTTAGATGACTTTTGTACATTTAGTACAAAACAAGATCATCTTAGTTGTCTAGGCAAATACTTGGCTTCATACGTTAAGTTTGGAATATCGTTGAACTTGAATAAGTGTTAATTTGATGTTCCATCCAAAAAATTATTGAGACATATTGTCTCCAGCCGTGGTATTGCTACAGATCCTGACAAAGTGCAGCATATAATGAACTTGCCCAGACTAAAGACGGTCTTCGATGTTCAAGGATTTATCGGCCATGTCAGTTATTATCAACTCTTTATTCGTTCATTTGTAATTATTTGTCAACCTTTAACAAACTTACTGATAAAACCTCCATTAGATAGGACTAGTCCCCTTTTGACTATGGAGTGTATCAGGGCCTTTGAGGCATTAAAGTTAAAATTGGTCTCTGTTCCAATATTGGTGGCACCTCGTTGGATGGAGCATTTCCATGTATACATTGATACATCTAATGTGGCTATTGGATCGGTGCTAATTCAAAAGGATGACCAAGGTCTGGATCATCCTATCTATTATACTAGTCGACAATTGGTGGCTGTTGAACGCAATTATACTACTACTGAACGCAAAGCATTGGGTATGATATACTCGGTTTAGAAATTTTGGCACTATTTACTGGGATATCTGTTTATATTTTATGAGGATCATGATGCCCTAAAAAACATGATTAATAAGCCTCAATTGAGTGGGTACATTGCCCAATGGGTATTACTTCTACAAGAGTTCAATTTTATGATTGTTGTACAATCTAGGAAAAATATACAAATGTTGATCATTTATCCCGATTGTCTAATATTCTCGGCAACGAGCTTATCCCTGATGCTCTTTCTAATGCCAAATTATTTGTGGTGGATGCGATTTCTCTCGAGTATAGTGAAGTCATTCAATTTTTGACCTTTCACACTTTTCCATCGACTTTCACTCAGAAGCTTAAGAAGTGACTCATTCTGAAGAGTGCCCCGTACATGATGATTCACAATAATTTGTATAAACAAGATAAAGATGGCATTTTAAGATGTTGTATCTTTCCAAGTGAAGTACAGTCGATACTAGAGGATTGCCATTTGGATAGTTGTGGTGGTCATTTCTCGGGCGACAGCACTACTCGCAAGGCTTTAATGGCAGGATATTGGTGGCCCACAATGTTTTCTGATGCACACCAATTTATTTGTCATTGTGATCCTTGTCAACGAATGTACAATCCATGAGTACTTTAACCATGCCGTTAGTACCAATCTTTGTACAGACACCATTTGAAAAATGGGATATTGATTTTGTCGGTCCCATCGCACCAGTGTCAAAACCTGGCCAAAAGTGGTATATTTTAGTCGCCATCGACTATGTAACAAAATCAGTAGAGGCTATTGCTACCTGCCATGATAATGCCAGTGTGGTGGCCACTTTTTTTTATGAGAATATTATAACTCAATTTTGGTGTCCAAAAGAATTAGTTAGTGATTGCGGCACACATTTCATAAATGCTACCATAGCTACTGTCGTGATGTAACATGACTAATAGGTAAAAGAATGTAGAAATTATTGTAATGTAGGAGATCTTAGTTCAAAGTATTAGAACAAATTATCTTAGAAATATAGTTAATAGTCAAAAGGGTAGTAAAACAAAAAAGTACCAATGTTGCCTTTTAAAAAGGTGACTTTTACTTATTTTGTAAGACCATAAGTAAAGCAAAATAAAGTAGATTGGAAAAATAAATGATATGGGCATCTTTAGAAGGAAGTTAAGAGTGAATTCTAGTAAAATTTACTAAGAAAAAGTAGATATTGATATGCAGAAGAGGCTAGTTATGAACTAGGGTCGAAATCAAACCTTGAGGCACAAAACTGAGTCTCAACAACGACTCCGGGGTTCTTTTTTAAATCGGAGAGTGGGGTTTGATATCAGATTGGAAAGGATTTCTAAGAGCATTGGTTTTGGATGATTGGGAGTTGTTATGACTTTGTAAGAGCTTTGCAAAGTCAAGGTTTGTTTTTGGATGACTTGGATTTATGAAATAAAAGAAGGTTTATATTTTGGATGATTTCAAGAGTTTTGTAATAGATCTATGAGTAAAATTTTTTGGATTAATGTTTATAGTTGAATTTAATATGTGTTGTGAATTTGAGCTCGATCTAATAGTTGAATTGAAGGTTATTGAGGTTTAAATGGGTCATGGTATCAGAAAGTAGAATTTTAGATCTAGTGAGGGTTTTTAAGATTTCTTGTAATCTACTAATTGGATTGGAATGAAATTTATGTGAGAGGATATAAGACTTATTTTTTTTATATATTTGAGAATTTTGAAATCAATCAAATGGTGAAAAAGAGAGATATTGGCTTTGGAAGATTGGCATTAAGGTTGGAGAAGGAGGCTGGCCAATACCCGAGCACATTTTTGAGGTTATCGTCTATTTGGTAATTCTAATCTTTTTCAAATTTTTTGTGCTTGTTTTCAACTTATTTTTTAAGAATTTTACAAAATTTGAGTCGAGATAAATAATTTATTCATTAATTATTGAAGTTTAAATCTATTATAGAAATTATTAGGGTTTGGGTAGGGATTGATTTAGGATTTAGAATTTGGTTTGGATTTGATTTATGGTTTAGGATTTAATTGGAATTTAATTTAAGATTTAGGATTTGGTTAGGATTTGGTTTAGGTTTAGAATTTGGTTAGGATTTGATTTAGGATTTAGAGTTTGGTTAGGATTTGATTTAGGGTTTAGGATTTGGTTAGGGTTTGGTTTAGGATTTAAGATTTGGTTTAAATTTGGTTAGGATTTGGTTTAGATTCAGAGTTTGATTAGGATTTGATTTAGGATTTAAGATTTGATTAGGATTTGATTTAGGATTTAGAGTTTGGTTAGGATTTTATTTAGAGTTTAAGATTTGGTTAGGATTTGGTTTAGGATTTAGAGTTTGGTTTAGGATTTGGTTGGGATTTGGTTTAGGTTTAGAATTTGGTTAAGATTTGATTTAAAATTTAGAGTTTGACTAGGGTTTGATTTAGGGTTTAAAATTTGGTTAGGATTTTATTTAAGATTTAAGATTTGATTAGGGTTTAGTTTAGGGTTTAAGATTTGGTTTAGGATTTAGTTTAGGATTTAGTTAGAATTTAGTTTAGGTTTAGAGTTTGATTAGGATTTGAGTTTGGTTAGGATTTCATTTAGGATTTGGTTGGGATTTGGTTTAAGGTTTGTTTAGTGTTTGGTTAGGATTTGGTTTTGGATTTAGGATTTGATTTAGGATTAAGGATTTTATTAGGATTTGTTTAGGATTTAAGATTTAATTAGTTTGGCCTAAAGTTTCAATGAAGTCTAATAGGATTTTAACTAGGATTAAATTAAGATTGAATTGAGATATATTTGAGATATATTTGTGATCATTCTAATATTTTTTAAGATTTTTTTATTGTTTCTTTGAAATTTATTTGAGGTTTCTTTGAATTTGATTAAAGCTTGCTTAACATTATTGTGGTCTAATTAGAATTTAGTTAGTATTCTATTAGAAATAGGATTTTATTGTTGCAATTTCCATTCTATCTTCCACAGCTAGGTACCTAGAGCATTCTCAAGCAAGACTTCATGTATTACGACACTGCCTAGAGTAACACATTTGAGATTAAGCATCAAAAAACTACTCCATATCATCCTCGTACAAATGGGCAAACAAAAAAGATCAACGGAATTTTGTGCAAGGTCTTGATTAAGACAATTTTGAGGGTAGGTACTAATTGAGAGACCAAATTCTTTGTGGCTTTGTGGGCGTATCGTACCATATATAAAGTAACTACAAACAGTACTCTGTTCCAACTAGTTTACGGACAAGAGGCAATTTTATCTATTGAATTAGAAGTTCAAAGTTTATGGATTGCCTTGGATGAATGTCTCAGTGATAATGAGTCATTACACTCTTGATTGGCAAAATTGGAGGAATTGGATGAAATACAAGTTACAGTTCTTTTCAACATGGAAGCAATTCAAAAATGGAAGAAGAGTTACTATGATAGTAAACTGCACTCGAAGCTTTTTATGCTCAATGATTTAGTATTATTATATGATAATTAGTTTTCTCATTTTTTAAACAAATTTCAAGTTCGTTGGCACGGGCCATATTAGGTGATTAAAGGCTTTTTTAATGGATTTGTTTAATTGGAGGATTTCATGGGCCATCGATTTAGTATCCACATTAACAAGAATCAATTATAGTTATTCAATACATAAAATCCAAGACGAATTTTTATTTTTTTGGGGGAGGTGACTTCGAATGGACTTAGAATAGACCTAAGTAAGGTATAAGTACATTAGGGTGTAGAAGAAACTGAAAGAATAATTAGTAATTATTAATGTGTCAGATTAGATGGAGGTGAGAAATAAACAGTATTGATAATATGTTGTCATTATCACCAGGTAGTAAGAGAATAGGAGTGGAGCACCAGTTAGAGGTCATTCTGTGGTATCGTTTTGGGTTGTTGTTGTTGTTGTTGTTTTTTTTTTTTTTTTTTTTTTTTTTTTTTTTTTTTTTTTTTTTTTTGAGATTGCTATTTCTTGTGTTTCTTGTATATTCAAGAGTAGTAATTCTAGTTAAGAGCTTGAGAGAAGGAGCGTCATGGCAATTGAAAGTATAAAGCAAGCTACAGCCAAAGAAGACAGTGGCCAAAATATGAGAGCTAGACGCGTATCAAAACCACCTTCTATGATAATCATTACTAATATGGAGCCGATGAAATTAGATATCTACTAGAGGCCGAGAAGAATATAAGACTTTCAGAATGTACAATTGTTCCAATTTTTGCACAAATCAGATCGCTTACCATCAATTAATATGTCATTAGTGGAGGAATATATTACAAATTACAACCCGGAGGATGGATCAAGTGTCATATACGGAAAAATTATCAAGATTGATGGAACAATCCTGAAAAAGATGTTGTTTCTGCCCATTAGAGAGATTGCGGTAGGGATGCTTGAAGGGATGGTGTTCAATTGGGCAGCTTATGTAGCCACTCATATTCATATAGAGATAGGAGCCAAGTAGAAATTAGGAAAGTTCACATGTTTGCTTTGTTTCAATTATGTGTATGCTATGATCGCACACACATTGCATGAAACATTGTTAGTAGAGGAAAGTCATGTATCAATGTCGGTACCTTTGCAGAGAGAATGAATTTTGTTAGCACAGAATGTCAATACAATGGATGTAATATACGAAATTGGAGAGTCAAGTCGTACAATGGCACAAGGGGTCGTTCCAATTATTGAATCAAAATGGGTTCCAATTTTTTTAGCAATAGAGGAGAATGAAACTCCAATTTCGATGGATATTAATCAGTTGGCGTTTCTACAAGGTCTTAAGAATACTTTATTGAAGCACATTTCATAAATACATTGTATGGTGCGAGCATTGGATGTAGAAGGCAGAAGTAAATGGGATTTAGAAGACAACAAGAAGATGATATTAGAGCAAAACCAAAGAATTGAAGAGCAAGAACATACTATAAAAAAAATTGGAGAATCCAAGCTGGTATTGGAGTGGAAATTGATTCACCAATATGAGTCTTGGATGAAAGAAAAAGAACACTTCTTATAGATTGTGGAAGAACAACGAGACAAATTATTCCAAAATTGTAAGACATGAGATTTGGAATGGGAGAAACTCAAATGCTAGTTGTAAGCAGAAGGAGACAAAGCAGAGTTATTGACGAAAGAAAAAGTGGCATTGAGTAACCAATCCAGATGCAAAACGCAGAAGTTGAGGTTCAAAATCAAAGTTTTATAAGCTGAGGTGGCAAAATTGATAGAAGAGTTAATAGTGAAGAGCCGGTCACAAGCGTCAATTGAAGATGTTCCAAAATGGATGAGTCAACACCAACATCAGTTGAAATTTCGTGATGCCCAGATCTTAAAATTGGAAGCTCAAGTTTATGAATTGGAAGAGTATAATGAAGATCTCTCAAACTGTTGAGGAAGGAGTGGATGGACGGATTGGAAGAGAAGGAAGATTTGAATATAGAACCAGAATTGGTAGAACCTATATTAGATAATGGAATAAATGATCAATTGGGTGGGCCAGAGGAAATAGTAACTTTGTAGAAATTTGTTAAGTAGTTTTAAGATAGATAAGAATTGTGTGTCTGCGAGGATGCTGCACAGATAGGAGTGAGGCTATGTAGAATAGATATTAGTTTGATTCTGTAAGATATTAATAAAATAGACTAATAGTCCATAGAATAGTGAGTTGAAGAGGATGGATGGTTAACTTAGTTATTACAAGCGGTTAATTACAGGATTACGGTTAGAATCTAGGAATAGGAAGTAAGTATATATGAGTTGTAGAAGTTAGTCTGAGTGCCAGACTGTGATAGATATGAGCCGGAGTAAGCTTGGTGCTACCTCTTTGTCTCTTTGTTTCTTTGTTGTCGAAAAGTAATAGATAGTTTTTGAATACTGAGAAGTGAGTCTGTAGAATAAATCAGAGATTACTTTATGAGGTATTGATTAGGTAATTGGAGCACTGAGTGATTGAATTATATGAAGAGTTATTGGAAGATTATGATTTTTTTTTATTGAGAGCTGTGTGTGTTTCGATAGAAGAAGTTTGTGATTACAAAAATTATGTGAATTTAGATTGGTTGGAGTGAAGTTTGTTAGTTTTGGTGTTGGATGGAAATTATGTATTTTGAGCGGTCTTTTGAGAGTGCAAGATTGCACACTGTTGTTATCAGTTGATGAAGGAGTATTGTTACTCGAAAAAAGCATTGTTGTGTTCTTAGTATTTTAGTAGTTTGGAATACAGTTAATTGTGTGATCCTAACAAGTAAAACTCATGCACTTAGTCTTTTCCTAAATTCAAATTTCCTTATTCAAGTTTATTCTGAAATAAATTGTAGAATAAGTAAAACGACAATCATAATAAACTTGATGCTTTTTTATCTTGAGGCTTGGTTGAGCAATTAGTGACGACTAAAAGCCTAATATTTTAATAATATAAATTCTCTCCATATCCAATAATAATAAATTCTTCTATTCAATAATCAATTTTTTAGATTGTCTATGGTTACTATCCAAAATTTGATACTTTTGAATTTTTTAAAGTTGATAAAAAAATCTTATTAATTACATTATAAATTACATCATGTTATTCTAGAAGTAATAAAAACTTTAATACATTTGAAACCTAAAAGTGGTATTATAATTTTACTTCCAATAAATCTTATTGTTTCTTATGGTTGCAAATTGAATTGATGCATTGCAAGCATAAACTTATTTGTTTGTTCTTATATTTGTACTGTTGTAATAATTTTATTAACAAACTTTTTTATAATAAGATAATAAAAAAATCTAATATCACTTAAAATAAATAAAATAGAAGATTTAAAAATAAAAAAATTATTAAAAAAATATCAATTCAAAAATTAAAAATCTATAATTTCTATGATTTTATAAGATAACTCATGCTTTGTAAAGAAAAAGAAATAATCTAATATTAATTAAAAAAATATTAAGCTTTAATATCATAGGTATATTATTATCAATTTATTAAAGATATAAAAGTCATTGATGTACATATTTATTCCAATAATTACCTATATAATTAGATTGAAGTAGATAAAGATAAACTAGTTTATAATATTTTATAGAAAAGACTCTTAGAAGCTTCATAAACACAATTTTGGCTTTACACGTGTTTATAATTGATTGGTAGGTTAGAAATTTGATCAATAAATTAACTAAATGTTACTTGTATTGATAGCTTGTAGAATTAGCTAATTATATTGAGTACATATAAAAAACTTGCTTTGGAAGTTAAGATATGTATCTTGCAAAGTCAACATGTATTGGAGGTCTTATAAAACATCACCATATAGTTCTTAGTTAGATAGTGCATATGGAGGTAAGAGTGAAGCCTTCTTCATTCTTGACTACACCTTTTCAATCTTTAGTTTCATTTCAAGACTTTTTAGTCTTCTTGTCTTTGACAATAGCCATTCTAATTTAATATATTACCATCTTTGAATAATTATCTATTTTTTTTTGTGTGACACAAGAATGTCTTGATCTTTCAATTCTTTAAGATTTAGATCTTTGAAAATTTGATAAGATTGCTAACTCATTTTTTTTCTTTTATTTTAAAAATAAGTGAATTACTCTACCTCTATTGTTGTGTTTTAAAGATTGCAAACTATCCACTTTTAAATAAATAGTTAAATTTTTTAACATTGATTTTTTTTAAGGAGAGTGGATCATCTTTTTTTGTAGAAATTTTTATTTGATATTAGAGGTTTTGACTTACCTCCTTTTAATTTGACTTATAGATTTATTAAATTATTTGAAATAGAAGAAAAAAGCATAGATATTATATTTAATAGAAGTAAAAATAGATTCATAACTATTATAGATCTTTATGAGCTCATCAATACTTTTAGGGTAGAAATTTCATACATTACCAATGTCAACCATTGAAGTACTATTCTTATACCTATTGAAGTCTAGAGTCTATGCCAAAAAGTTGTGCAATTGAAAGAAATAAATAGATTAGCCTCACAACCAAATTCAAAAAATCATACTTTTATAAGTAAAAAAGAGGCAAGGATTAATATACCAAAGAATTTTGATGGAATAAGATCAAAATTTCAAGGATTTTTGTAATATATTAAGTTCTATTTAAAATTGCATATTTTCCAATACTCTAATGGCTTTATTTAAGTTAGATTTATAGATGCTTTTTTCTTTAGAAGTACTATTTTTTGATTTGTACCTTTGATGGAAAATAATTTACGATTTCTTAATGATTTGAATTCAATTTTAGTAGTGTTTTCAACCACGTTTGGAAAAAAAGATCAAGAAAGAATTATAGAGACCAAATTCTTATTTTTACAACAAGGATCATAGTCAGCTACAATATATGCTATTGAAATTTGGAACCTCATTTGTAATATGGATTGAAATGACAAAACCTTTATTAATCAATTTTGATATAGATTGAAGGACATCATCAAAGATTTGTTATTAACAATATCAAAAGTAATTTATTTGAAATAATATATTGCTTAAGCTATTGCATAGAATAATCAACTATTTTAAAGGCATTAAGAACAAAGATTTGGATAAAGAAGAACAAATCAAGTAATGATGGAAGCTTCTAAGCTTTCAAAAATTAATTCATGAAGGCCAAAATCAATACAATTTTATACAATACATTTTAAATTTCTAATTGAGCAAAAAAAGACTTAACATCATTAAGAAGATTTGTGCTTATATTATAGAGAAGCTAAGTACATTTCTCAACATTTTCCAAAGAAACAAGGCAATTACAAAATAAAGAACATGGTTACAAAAGAAGACAATGTATTAAAAAATAAATTTCTTCACCTGCAATAGAAACTATGTGAGTCAAATTATAATCAATATCTAATAAAGGTCGTATTCTTTTCTTAGATCTTTCACCTTATTTTACAATAGATATGTGTTTAGGACCTAAAAATCACAAAGTCTTTACATTATTATATTAAGGAGCCTCAGCCTATTTATTGATAATAATTTTATGAAAAAATAAGAAATATCATTAATCAAAAAAATTAAATCCATGCATACAGAAGTTATAGATGGTCCTTTGATGTCTTTTGAAAATATTATCTAAGAAACTATTTCTTTAGATGTAGCTATTAAAGATCATAATAACATAGTAATATTTAATATGGTAAAATTTCCGTCAAATTTGATTATTTTAGAATTATCATGATTAAAAAAAATAATCTCTAAATAGATTGGATTTCTTATAACTTTAAATTTTTTTATAATTCAATCCAAATTTTTGTTAGTTAAGTAGAAATATATAAGTCTAATATATCCAAAAGCTTATTACTAGGTGCAAAAGCTTTCATACATGGCACAAAAGAAGGATCATCTTTTGCTATATATGCCATAACCATTTTTTATGGTAAAAAGACATAAAGAATTTCTAGTAAATATCAAGATTCCTAAGATATTTTTAAAAAGAAAAATGTAGATGTTCTTCGAAAGTATTGATCTTATGATTGTTCAATTAATTTATAAGAAGCACCTCAACTACCATTTAGACTTATCTATAACTTATCACACAATGACTTGGCTGCACTAAAGGAATATATTTATAAGAATTTGGTTAAAAACTTCATATACTATTCAAAATCTCCAATAGAAGCTCCTATCTTATTTGAAAAGAAAAAAGATAGATCTTTAAAAATGTATATAAACCATTAAGTATTTAATGAGATCACAATCAAGAATAGGTAACTTTTACTTTTGATTTCAAGACTTCTCGGCTAATTCAATCAAACAAATATCTATACAAATTATATAAATTTATAAAGAGCATATGATTTGATCTACGTTAAAGAAAGAAATAAATGAAAGAATTCTTTTTGAACTAGGTACGGATATTTTCATTATAATGTCATACCTTTTGGACTCACAAATACACAAGCTACTTTTTAACATCTTGTGAATGACATTTTTTGTGAGTTTTTTGACGATTTTTTTTTTCCACTATTTAAGTAATATTCTAATTTATTCTAAGATCTAAGAAGAATGTGAAGTTTATATTTTTCATGTGTAATAAAAATTTAGAGTTATAAGATTATATGCTTAAATAAAAAGTGTGTATTCCACACTATTCAAGTTGACTTCGTGAGATACATCATTTCTAATAAAGAAATAGTAATGGATCCGATGAAGGTCTAAACTATCATAGATTTGAAGTTTTCAAGAACAATAAGAGATGTATAATGTTTTTTGGACTTTACCAATTATTATATAAAAAAATATTTTAAATAAAGAAATAACTAAGATTTTTTTAATAATATCTATTGTTATTATAAATTACTAAAAGATATTTTTTTCAAATAAAAGGACATAATTTATATTAAGATTTAAAAAAATCCACTTTTAAAATATTAAAAGTGGATATAAAACTTTCTTTGGCCTTTCATCTTAAAATTGATAGGCAAAAAAAAGGAATGAATTGAGTTTTAGAGTAGTATTTGAGATCCACCATCAATTATCATCAAGATGATTGGACAACTCTTTTACCATTGGTAGAGTTTGAATATAATAATTTGATATATTTTTCTATCCAATAAATACTTTTCTTTATCAAGTATGGTTATCATCCACAACTTCATATTTTTAAGTTTTCAAAAGTTAATAATCTTAAGACAAAAGATTTAATAAATTATTTATCCAAGCTATATACAATAATGGAAGTACAATTAAAAGAAGCTCAAAAGCAACAAAAGACCAATGCAGATGCGTATCACAAGAAACAACCTCAATTCTATATTAGTGACATGATACGATTACTTTGTCACAATATCAAGACTACCTATCCTTCTCACAAGCTAAATTACTATAAACTTAAATTATTTTTTATTTATAAATAAGTCAATTTTATTGCTTATTAATTGCATCTATCAAAATCTATAAATATCTATCTTATATTCTACATATCTTATTTTGAGCCATATAAGATAGTAAATATTTTGAAAAGAATACCATTTCTTCTTATAGAAGTAGATAATAATTAAGAATTTGAGGTAGAAAAGCTCTTAGATTTAAGGTGGATAAAAAATAGATTAAAATATCTTACTCATTGGTAGAGATAAGATATTAGTAAATGCACATGGGAGCCAAAAAAGAATCTTGTAAATGTAGCAAAGAAGGTTGAGGCTTTTCATCAACAACATCCATGAAATCAAAGATGAAGAATAACAAGAGCCATGAAAAATGATGATTGCTCTTTGTGGAGCTCATCTCTAGAAGAGAGGGTAATATCATAGACATATATATCTATTCCAATAATTATCTATATAATTAAATAAAAATAAATAAAAGTAAATTAATTTCATTATATCTCTTAGAAATTCTTTTTAGAAGCTTAAAGATGTGGTTTTGACATTGCACATGTCTGTAGTTGATTGATAGATTAAAAACTTAATCAATAAATTATCCATATCTCACATGTTGTCGTTATACATGAAGTCTTGCTTGAGAATGCTCCGAGTACTTGACTTTGGAAGGTAGAATAGAAATTGCAACAAAAAAAATTTAATTCTAATTGAACACTAACAATGCTTAACAAGCTTTTATCAAATTTAAAAAAACTTCAAAGGAATTCCAAAGAAACAATAAGAAATCTTAAAGAAATATTAGAATGATTACAAATGTATTTCAAATACATCTCAATTCAATCTTAATTTAACCTTAGTTAAAATCTTATTGGACTTCATTTAAACTTTAGGCCAAAAACTAACTAAATCTTAAATTTTAAAAAAACTCAAATAAAACCCTAAACTCTAAATCAAATCCTAATCAAATCCTAACTCTAATCTTAAATCCTAAATCAAATCCTAACCAAACCCTAATCTTAATCCTAAATCAAACTCTAACCAAATTCTAATCTTAAATCAAATCTTAACCAAATCCTAGTAATTTCTACAACAAATTTAAACCTCAATAACTAATGAATGAACCGTGGATCTTAACTCAAATTTTACACACTTTGTAGTAAAAACATGCTCTGGATATCAATATCTAGTTTTTCTAAGTAAATTATGCTAGAATTTACTCTGAACTTTCTTCTAAAGATGCCTATATCATTTATTTTTCCAATCTACTTTATTTTGCCTTATTTAGGATCCTACAAAATAAGTAGAAGTCACCTTTCTAAAAGGCTGCATTGGTACCTTTTAGTTTTACTATATTTCTAAGATAATTTGCTCTACTACTTTGAACTAAGATCTCCTTTATTATTATAATTTCTACACTCTTTCACCTATTAGTTATGTTACATCACAACAACGTATTGGTAGCTTGTTAAACAAGCTAACTATGTGGCGCACATATAAAAAACTTATCTTGTAAATTAAAATACATATTTTACAAAGTCAACACATATTGAAGGTTTTATAAAACATTGCCATATAATTCTTAATTAGATAATATATATATGGAGGCAAAAATTAAGCCTTCTTCATTCTTATTGATATCTTTCTAATTTTTAGTCTTATTTCAAGACTTTTTAGTCTTCTTATTTTTAATAATAGCCATTATAGTTTAATATATTACCATCTTTGGATGATTATTTAGTTTTTTTGAGTGATATGAAAGTATTTTGATCTTTTAGTTCTTCAAGATTGATGCCTTTAACAATAAATCACAAAAAATCAAAGAAAAAATATATTCATTTTTATTGAAAAATAATATATATTTAATTTAAAATATTTATAATATTAAAATTAAAAATAATTATTGCTATAGATAAAAAAAACTATAGATGCTTGAAATAATGAAAAAAATAAAAAAGACATTAATGAGAATAAAAAAGGTGTAGAATAAGTAGTTATTTTCAGAATGTAGATACCTAATGTATAGTGTAAACAGGAATAGATAATTGTTGAAAAGGTGGTTCAACAGGTAGAATGGATGAATAGTCAAGAAAAATAGTTATCATCTGTAGTATAGGAGTTGGTATCTTGGGGTAGTATAAGGAGGATGGGAGAGGGGAAGAAAATGCCAGACTGTGAGAGTTGTGAGTCGGGATAAGCTTGGTGCTACCTCTTTTTTTTTGTTTGTTATTTTCTTTGAATATGAGGATTGAATGTTTCTAAATATTGTAAAGTGAATTATGGAATGGAAATGTGATTGGTATTATTTGAGAAGAAGAAAGATTGAATGCTGAAATCTGATTGTAATTCACTTGAGAGAATGAGTCTGTGTTTGTATGAAACACTGTAATGTGAATGGCAGTTTTGTGTGAAGAATTCTAGAGATTGGAACGAGGGTAATTGTGTGCTAAAAGCTGTGAGGACGCAGTATTACAGTTGGAGATTATGAGGGTGAATATATTGGTGGAAATAGCAGTTATTGGTATGACTGAATTGCTATAAAGAAGAGACCGATAAAGTGAAGGAAGAGATTATAGTTTCCTTGTGTGTTCAGATATTGGAAATAGAGACGATACATTCAGGAGGTAATTGATTGTGTGACCCTAACGTGAACGCTTAAACAACTAGTCATTCCCCGTGTTCGAATCACCCTATAAGGGTTTATGCTGGGAGGTTTCTTTTGGAATAAGTAAAACGAGCAACCACATTTTGGCGCCGTTGTCAGGGAGTTATAATAGCTTTGAGTATTAGGAATTAATTACCAAACGTGTGAGAAAATTGGCAATGGAAGATAATTTCAGTAGTGTTTGAAGAAAGAGTATGGTTATTAAGAATGAGAATTTAACAGCAAAGACAATAAAGCAATCAAAGGAAAGAACAGAGCGATCGCAAGTAAGAAATTTATTGTGTAATGAGCGAGATCACAAATTAGAAAAGAAGCATCGACAAAGTTGGATTAAACCGTGGTTGCATGCCTGTCGGCGTATTCGATTGTATCCAGAAGACGATCGACCTCTAATATTTCAGAAGTACATACCGTTAAAGAAATTGCCAAGAGCACTCACGGGGAGCACTACTAATAGGCCAGCAAACCTCTCGAAGCCGTTAATGGAAAACGAGGAAGGCACAGAGGAATTAGGTACCCCACTGGATATCTTTTCAATTGAAAATCCATCCAATCCTAACAAGACTGGTTCTGAAGATCCGCATAAATCACTTGTCAATAAAGACCAATTCAGAGTATATCAAAACTTGTCGTTTTCACCTCATATTCAAGCAGTAAAATTATTTGGAGATAATAATAGTCAATTGGGAAGGCCTGGAAGTCTGAAAAAGACTTTTGCGGGAGATAATTTTTATTTTAATAAGAAATTGAGCGGAACATCGGCATCTTTAATGACGTCTGGAGGACGAGCAGTTTCGATTGCAGTTCAATTGGGTGCAGTGGGCGATTGAATGACTAGTGTCGTGCCATTACCTACTTTTCAGGGTTTGTCAGGTGTGGATTCAGATCAACATTTGTCTCAATTCTTGACGGCGTGTATAGCCAATAATGAAAGAACAGAAGACATTTGGCTGAGATGGCTGTCAGCGACATTGAAAGACACAGCATTTGAGTGGTATAAGTACCAACCTGTGGGATAATTTATCAATTGGGAGGCATTGAAAAATACATTTTTAGCCCATTTTCGACCAACTAGTTTTGAAGAATGTCTTAGAGAAAAATTAATGAATAGCAGAATAGTACCAAGGGAAGCGATATAGTCATATTATGGTCGTGTAGCGGATATACTTCAAAAATGGCCAAATAATCAAATGTCGAAATCATTTGTATTGTCCATATTGGTTAATGGACTACACCCACTAGAATTGAAAATGTTTGTAAAGGAGGTCCAATCAGCCACCATTGCATCATCTCTTGAGCAAGCAAAAGTATGAGAGGAATGTCACTATGACCAGAACTTAACAGTTGGATCCACGATGATTCTATCTCAAGGAGGTTATCAAATGACAAATTGGAATGACGCATCGGGAAGTTATTTGGGAAGGAATGATTATGATACAATTCCACAAGGAATAGTGGATGCCATTCCATTACAAGCTGTACCACCATCATCATCACATCTGTATGCGCCTTATTCCACGTATCAGAAACCAATACCTACAAAGGAATTGCCAAATGCATTGGTATCAACGGATCCTAATGAGTCATTATTGTTAACATTAACGAAAAAAATGGATGAATTGGCTGTGAATCTAGCCAAGGATAAAGAAAAAAGGTTTAAACCAACCAATATGCGTCCCAATGTCTGGTGCAACAATTGTAAGGAGAAGGTCATCTAGTAACAGAATGTCCTTCACCACCCCAAATGACTATACAATGTACCTTTTGCGGGGGCAAGCATATTATCACCAACTGTTGGAATTTACGGAAGCAACAACAACTCAGTAACCAGATAATGACTCAACCAACTTCGTGGGATGTCAATCAAGTACAAACGAATAATAGGTTTGGCTGGAATGGTGTCACGGCCATAATCATGTAAGCTAATAATTACATATAAAAATAGGTAGAAGTAAGTAAAAGTAGATAAAAGTAAGCTAATTCTATAATATTTAATATAGAAGCTTCCTAGAAACTTCTTAGACGCTGCTTTGACTTCATAGGTGTCTTTAATTGACTTTTTGGATTAGAAACGTGGTCAACAAGTTGGCCATGTGCCACACATGTTGTTAGCTTGAAGATCAAGCTAACTATGTGGCCCACACGTAGAAAAACTTGTCTTGTAAGTCAAGGCATGTGTCCTACAAAGTCAACACATATTGGAGGTCCTATAGAACGTCGCCACGTAGCTCCTAGTTAGATAGTATATATAGAGACAAGAGTGACGGCTTCTTCACTCTTGTCAACTCCTTTCTTGCTTCTAGTCCAGGTTCAAGAGTCTTTAGTTTCTTGTCTTGTGGCAATAGCCATTCCAGTTTTCTTTTAATATACCTACTTATTTATATTTTGACTTATTATATCGAGATAGCCTTTTTGTGTATATTTTCTCTCATCGAGTCTTTGTCCTTGACAAATGGAAATCGAATGAATAAACAAAATAGGAATTATTCTAATTTCTTCAACTCTGAATTTTACCAAGAAGGTATATCCAATACTCACAGATTGGCGATGAACCAACTAAGATACCATCAATATCTACCCATGACGAAGCCAATGCCAGACTCTACAGTAACAATGGATCAACCAGGATCTTTGACTCATCCGACATGGAACAGACCTAGCCGTTATATACCCGTAGAGACACCCAATATCGTTGAAGGAGTTGGCAGGAGTCCACTTCGTTGCAATCGTTACAGACAAATTGGTCATTATGCCAATGAATGTCCTAATCCAAGGGCCAGTGATGACTATGCTCCAATATGTGGAAATTATAAGCAGTCTGGTCACACTTATCAGCAATGCAATGCACCCTTTAATTATAATAACCAGGACCAGGAAATGCAAACAAGCCAACCGGTGGAGGACAAAGGCCCTGTTCAACGAGACTCACCAGTACATCGTATCGAGGTGGTGAATGCAGTGCTTACTAGAGGCCAATAAAAAGACAAGAATCTAATTCAGGACATGGATAAATCAATCGCAGGAGAGCAAGTAGCACCGTCCACGGGGCTAAACAAACCAATATCAATATTGAGACGTATCCCAATATTGAGACCTCAATAGACTGAGGAACCCAATTCAGTCCCACGTGCCAATTTATCGGGACCATCAAGATCGATCCCAAATGACCAAGTATCAATACCTGTACAGTCCAATAAAAGATCTTATGCATTAAAAGAACCTTTAGTGGTAGACACATTGGCGAAGTTACCAACGGCAATCCCAATCGCCATGAAGGAATTGCTGCCGAACGGAGTAAAATCGAAACCAATGAAATATAAAAGAGCATTGAGAATTACTCTCAATATGGAACCCTACGACATTCTGAGGGATTTGGATGTTATTCAGCCTTCAATTACAATGAAGCAACTTTTAGCTGTAGCACCGGAATGTCGATCTACATTGAATTTAACGTTAATACGATGAAGATTCCGCACTAAAAAAATTCATGAAGTTAGCTTAAACCCAGATCTGGGAGTACCAACAATCGATGTATCAATCGATGGCGTTTTAATTCCAGGGATACAAGTCGATGGTAGCTCTAGTGTGAATTTAATGAATGCAGATACAATAGAGGACTTAGATCTAAAGCAATTGCTATCTACGATATTGATATTATGAATGGCAGATCATAGCCGGGTTAAACTAATGGGTATCTTATGGAGTGTTCAAACTATGATTACCGATATTGCATATGAAATCGACTATATCGTCTTTCGGTTATAACATTCGATTTTATTGTAACCAATTTTATTGGGACGATCTTGGCTTTATTAAGCAAAGGCCAAGAACGATTGGGATTGGGGTACTTTGACAATTGGCCAGGACAGAGACAAAATGGTGTTACAAATGTACCCAATACACTATCACGGGGAGTCTCAATTTCCAGCATTTGAATTAACGTCTGACGATGAGCTTAGCTTCGATGACGATGCAGTAGCACCAATTACGGAGGCGCCCGTGGAGGCAGTACTACACCCTGAAGTGGTGTTCCAATGTGGAGGTCTAGAAGAGTATTTGTTATATCTGACGGACTCGAAAAACTTGGATTATGTTAGTACTGATTGGATGACCAAGTATGATGTGCACCATGTTAGTGCCCTGGACACAAGATTTAGTACTTCATACATGTCAAACTTACCAACTGACTTTAAACCAGCGCGGAGGTTGAAACAGAACATCACCATTGCACCTTTGTGTCAAACTATCAACTTGGCGACCACAGTAGAACCTCGGACAATTAAGGTCTACAAAGGTATTAAGAAACAAGAATTGACTTGTTGGACCGAATTTTTTTTGCATCATAAATCCACTTTTGCTTGGACTTATGATGATTTAAAAGGTATCCCCGCTGAAGTCTGTGAGCATTGTATCATTTTAGAGGAGAACGCTAAATCGGTACGACAGAGGCAACATCGCCTTAATCCTAAATATTCCCTCATGGTGAAGGAGGAATTAGACAAGCTTCTTGTGGTTGGTTTTATTTATCCAGTACCAAATAGTGAGTGGATTTTTTCAATCGTGATGGTGCCGAAAAAGAATGGGAAAATCCGAATTTGTCAGGATTTCTGGAAACTTAATGCGGCCACCAAGAAAGATTACTTTCCATTGCCCTTCACGGATAGTATATTGAATGCTGTAGCAGGTCATGAATGTTATTCATTCCTAGATGGATTTTTCGGGTATAATCAGGTTCAAATTACAACGGAAGACCAGCTCAAGACGACCTTTACTACGGATTGGGGCACATTCGCTTATCGCGTGATGCCTTTTGGATTATGTAACGCCTTAGCCACGTTTCAGAGAGTGATGACTCAAGCCTTCCAAGACTATCTCTAGCTATTGATGGAGAACTTTTTAGATGACTTCTATGCATTCAGTACAAAACAAGATCACCTTAATTGTCTCGGCAAATGCTTGGCTCAATGCACTAAGTTTGGGATATTGTTGAACTCAGATAAGTGTCAATTCGGTGTTCCGTCAGGAAAATTATTGGGACATATCATCTCTAGCCACGGTATTGCTACGGATCCGAACAAAGTGACACATATAATGAACTTGTCCAGACCAGAGACGGTCTCTGGTGTTCGAGGGTTCGTCGACCATGTCAGTTATTATCGTTATCACCACTAGGTAAAAGAATAGGAGTAGGGCACCCATTTACGATCATTCTCAGTTATCGCATTCTATTATTGTTTCTTTTTGGTATTACAATTTCGGGTGTTTCGGAGTACTGGAGCGTAGTATTGACGGTTAGAGCTTGAAAGAGTGTACGTCAAGACGATGGAGAGTACAAAGAGAGCTACAGACAGAGAAGAAAGTGGCCAAAATGTGAAAGCTAAATGCAATTTAGGACCACCATCTGTAGTAATCATTACCAATATGGAGCCTATGAAGCTGGAGATTTGCTGGATGCTAAAAAGAATACGAGATTTTTGAAACGTGCAAATGTTTCAGTTTTTGTGAAGGTCAGATAGTTTGTCTTCAATTAATGTGGCATTAGTGGAAGAATACATTGTGAACTATGACCCACAAGATGAATCGAGCGTAGTACAAGGACGCGCTATCGGTATTGATGAAAAGATCCTCGAAAAAGTATTGTTTCTTCCAGTTGGAGAGATTGGGGTGGGTGCTGAGGAGTCCAATGACTTCCAACTGGAAAGTTATTTCAAAAGTGGCATGTCATCATTTGAGAAGAACCAAGGTTGGCGGACGGCTGAGGCAATTACACCAGAACTCATGGAATGGTTGTGCTTCGTGCAGAGGCATCTAGGGTTATATTGACACAACACATATATGTCAAAACGATGTTGGGGTAGAGAGGTTTTGCCTCAAGAAAGCACTAGGCTTCTGGCTGTCACTAATTACTCAATCAAGCTTAAAATAAGGAAATCCTAATTTTCTATATATAAGTTCTCCTTTTGAGACAATTACATCAAATACTTAAATCTTAAATAACCAACAACACCCAAAATATGGTAGAAGTACTCTAAAACCTTATATATCCTTGTGTGGAAATTCTCTCGAACCTCAACACCTCATAACTCTTGATCCAACCATCCAAAAAAAATAAAAATTTACAAAAAGTACTAATATGTTGTTATTAATTTTTACAAAAAATTTCAACCACAAATTCGTTGCGGATCTTGAGATATCCTCAAAACCCTAACAGTCGCTTCAAACCCTAATCTTTATATACCCGCGCGCAATTTTCTTCATATCTCACAAACCATAAGTCCAAATGCCACGAAAATTATATAGATACCTTTTTAATACAAATTTTTACATTCTCTCAAAGTTTGAGCCAAAATTTCGTTCGAAAACTCAAGTTATGGCTCCTAACACTACTTTGAACAAAACCGCTCACTTACTGCTTTTGATTTGAATGCGCTGTCTTTATTTCCCTATAACTCCTTCACATAAACTCCAAATGCAAAATTTCCTTCACAAAAGATGTATGTCTTGAAGTTGGTCTTCCAGCCGCACCTTCTGATCTCCAAAAGCTTCCGTAAGACTCCTCTTAAACTCAAAAGAGTAACAGTAGGTCTCAAATTGACACCTTAACTTCAAACGGCTATAACTTATTCACCCTAACTTCAAACCCTATAAAATTTGTACAAAAATTGTAGCCAAAACCCTGAACTTTACAACCCTTGCCTCTGATTTCCTAATGGCCTCTTTATAGTCGCCGAAACCCTTATCAAGGTCGCGGGCAGCCTCCTAAAAGCCCATTGGGCATGGATTTCGACCAATGGAGATGAAGATCCTTATTTCTACCTTCATCCAACCATACCTTGGTTTCATCCCTCCCAATTAACCTCCTATTAGTTTAAATCTTCATCTTTAGGCTTCTACCTTCTCCCAAGGCTTTATACTAAACATTTAGGTCCTATATATATATATATATATATATATTTAATATCAAAATCAAAAAAAATAAAGAAACAAAGTAAAGTTTCTTACACCAACTCTTTTTAATTTAATCTACTAGCCTCTCTAACGCACATCTAGATTTATCAACATATAATATGTTTTAACTAATTTTTACATACTGTAAGCATTTATAGTACGACAACGGTTAATGTTTGCAGTGGTAGGGACGTTTGAAGGGATGGTGTTCAATTGGGCAGCTTATGTAGCGACCCGTATTAATGCGAAAATGGGAGCCAAGTGCAAAACAGGGAAGTTTACAGTGTTGCTATGTTCTAATTATGTGTATGCCGTGATCGCGTACACATTGCGGCAAACATCACCAGTAGAGGGAAGTTCTGAACCAATGCCAGTGCCTCCGCAGCGAGAACGGAATTCGATGGCACAGAATATCAATACAACGGAGGTAATACATGAAATTGGAGAATCCAGTCGTCTAGTGGCACCAGAAATGGATCCGATTCATTCGGTGGTGGAGGAGGAGAATGAAGTCCCGACATTGTTAGATATCAATCAGTTAGCATTTCCACAAGGCCGACTATTGGAAGGCATACATCTTAAAAATTCTTTATTGAAGTACATTTCGTAAATACATTGCATGGTACGAGCATTGGATGTAGAGGGCAGTAGTAAACTGGAATTAGAGGCAAGCAAGAAAGTGATATCGGAGCAGACACAAAGAATTGAAGAGCAAGAACGGATCATCTAGGTGAATGCGAAATCCAAGCTGCTATTGGAGCGACAAATTGGGAAATAATAGGAAGCTTGGGACAAAGAAAGAGAGCGCATGGTAGAGACCCACAGGAAAGAACTATTCCGAGCTTGCAGTCATTCAATTTTGGAACTGGAAAAAGTGAAGGGTCAGTTAGTAATGGAACGAGAAAAGACCGAGTTATTGGGGCAAGAAAAATTGGTATTGAGTGACCAATACAGATGTGAAACGGAGTAGTTAAAGGCTGAAATTGAGGCCTTGAACGCCAAGGTGACAAGATTGGCAGAGGATTTAGTCAATATTGGTCAAGCACAAGTATCGACGTTGCCAGTTCCCGAAGTTCCAGAAGAGAGGAGTCACTTTTAGCGTCGGTTGGAATTGAGAGATGCTTAGATCCTGAAATTGAAAGCTCAAGTCCGTGAACTGGGTGAGTACAATGAAGACCTTTCAGCTCAGTTGAGGCAGGAACCGATGGAAGGATTGGAGGAAGACAAAGATTTGCAGTTGGAACCGGAATCGGTGGAACCAATAACAGATACTGCGGCAATTGATTAATTAGATAGGCCAGAGGGATTGTAATTTTTGTAGAGTTTTGTTAGATAATTTTTAGATATGTATCAATTGAGTGTTTGCGAGGACGTTGTACAATTAGGAGTGGGGCTATGTAGAATAAGTAGTTATTTTCAGAATATAGATACATAGTGTATAGTATAAACAGGGATAGATAACTGCTGAAAAGGTGGTTCAGCAGGTAGAATGGATGAATAGTCAGGAAAAGTAGTTATCATCTGTAGTATAGGAGTTGGTATCTCAGGGTAGTATAAGGAGGATGGGAGAGGGGAAGAAAATGCCAGACTGTGAGAGTTGTGAACCGGGATAAGCTTGGTGCTACCTCTTTTCTTTTGTTTGTTATTTTCTTTGAATATGAGGATTGAATGTTTCTAAATATTGTGAAGTGAATTATGGAATGGAAATGTGATTGGTATTATTTGAGAAGAAGAAAGATTGAATGCTGAAATCTGATTGTAATTCACTTGAGAGAATGAGTCTGTGTTTGTATGAAACACTGTAATGTGAATGGCAGTTTTGTGTGAAGAATTCCAGAGATTGGAACGAGGATAATTGTGTGCTAAAAGCTGTGAAGGCGTAGTATTATAGTTAGAGATTATGAAGGTGAATATATTGGTGGAAATAGCAGTTATTGGTATGACTGAATTACTGTAAAGAAGAGACTCATAATGTGAAGAAGGAGATTATAGTTTCCTTGTGTGTTCAGATATTGGAAATAGAGACGATACATTCAGGAGGTAATTGATTGTGTGACCCTAACGTGAACGCTTAAGCAACTAATCATTCTCCTTGTTCAAATCCCCCTATATAGATTTATGCTGGGAGGTTTCTTTTGGAATAAGTAAAACGAGCAACTACAAAAGGTCTCACTTTTTTTCTTATATATACTATCTTATTAAAGAGTTATATAGTGATATCCTATGAATCATTCAATCCATGTCTAATTTATAAAGAACATGTCTAATTTGTAAGATAAGTTTCTAATATATGTACAACATAGTCAACTTTATTACAAGTATCCAACATATATAACATATAGCCAATTTACAAAACAAGTGGTTAACATAGGCAACATGTAACCAACTTATTGGTCAAATTTATAATCAACCTATCAATCACTTATAGACATTTGAAAAGACAAATTTACTTCTATAGCTTTTAAGAAGCTTTTTTATAAGATATTATCAAATTTATCTATTTTTACTTATTTCTATCTAAATATTTATATTTTTTATTTATAAGTATTAATATACACATCTAAAAAAATTATAAAAAAATTCTAAAAGTTTTATTATTATTAGTAAATAATTAAAAAATAATATTTCTAAAAAACTTAATAGAATAAGATAATTTTTTTATGATTCCTAAAATAATTCAAAATATTATAAAGATTATATCCTCATTAATATATAACTAGAATTAATCAAGTAAGTTCTATAAGCATACTTCTGTTAAAAAGTACTTTTTATTTTCTTTTCATCTTTAATAATGAAGAATTTATAACTTAGACATAATTTAAATTTATCTTAAAAAATATTTATGGATATATTTAAAGAAAAAGATTATAAAACATAACTCTAATATCATTAATATGAATGATTTTTAATTGCTATTGATATTAAAAAATATTTAATTTACTTTCAATTAAGAGAGGAATAATAAAAATTTTAATAATAAATTTTAATATAGATCAAAAAAATAAATTCAAATATCTATTATTTTTAATTTCAAAATTAAATTTTAAAAAATAAATTATTATTTAAGAAATTACATGTAACAATTAATCTTTTAAAAAGTACAAAGAATAAAGATCTGATTGAAGAAGAAGAAATCAAGTAATGAAAAAAACTTCTAATTTCTTAAAAATATACTAATTAAAAAAATATATAAAAATTAGTAATATTTAATTTAATAAATTAACACAAAATAGAAGTTATTAAAGAAAAACCACTTGCATTTAGAAATATTATAAAAGAGACCAAATCATTGAAAGAGGCTTAAGAAGATCGAGTATCTATTATTGTTTTTAATATCATTCAATATCCTTCAAATCTAATATTAATAAATATAAGAAAATATGGTTTTGATAACATAATCTTGATATTAAAAATTATAAATAGTTATCTAGAAATATAGTCCAAATACCAATAAACTATCTCAATTTTTATTTATTAAAGCTAAAGAATTTATTTTATATATATATATATATATATATATATATATAAACTATTTATAAAAATAAAGATTATTGTAGAACCTCAAAGAAATATAATAAATATTAAACTATCTTTAAAAAGAATAATGCTAATATATTATTTAATTATTGATTTTATGATTGTATAACTGATCTTTATAAAGAAGTTTAACCATCATTTGGACTAATTTACAACTTATTACAAATGATCTTACTTTTTATAAGAAATCTATTGATAATTTTTTTGCTAAAATCTTCATCAAATATTCAATATTTTATGCAGATGCATCAATCTTCTTGGTGAAGAAAAAAATTGATCTTTGTAAATTAATGGATTATTATAGATTCAAAAAATTAACCATTAAGAATAAATTTAGTATTTATAAAATAAAGATTTATATAGAGGATTATATTCCAAACTAGATATGGCCATTTTAAATATAATATCATGTCTTTTGGACTTATAAATATTTCAACTACTATCCAAAATTTGTAATATAATATTTTTTTTAATTTCTAGATAATTTTTTTGTATATTATTTTAAAAATATTCTCATTTATTTCTAAAAATATAGTAGAATATAAACTACATATTTGCCTTATTTTCATCTTATATGGAAATGGATAACAATAAAAAATTTAAAATTGAATAAGACTTAGATTTAAGATAATATAATAATAAATTAAAATATCTAGTATATTATGAGAAATATAATAATAGTAAATGCACATAGAAGATTTCTAAGAATCTTCAAAATGCATCAAATCATGTTGCTACTTTTTATAAATGACATATATCAAACGTGAGATTCAACCATTTATAACATGATGGTACATACTAAGAAGAAAGATATTCAAATAGCAATTGATGAAATCTCTTTGCAATATAAATAACCAAAAATCAATAAATTCATCTAAAGAATTTTAATTTTAATTTTTTTAGATAAAACACTTAGATTGTCTTAACTTTGAAAAAATTAGAATTATAATGAATTATCAAGAGAGACATGTTTTTTTTAAAATAGATGGTAAGATACAACATGTTTAGTACCACAATCTTAGAAAAAATTCTTAATGGTTAATACTATCATCAAAAGTAGATATTATGCCTTATATAATATAAATTAAATTATTTAGATATAATGATAAAAGTCTAAAAAATAATCTAATAATATAGCAATTTTCTTGCTTTAATATTAGATTTCATTGATGATTGAAGGGGCCTATCAATTCCCTTAGTATGGTATCACATTACATTAAATCTTTCTTAAGAATGCACCAAACTTTTAGCTATAGAAAATAAACTAGAAATTGCAATAAGTAATTTCTAACAATTCTAATATAATTCTAAATAAACTCTAATTAAATCTTAACAATCTTAATCAAACCTTCATCAAATTCAAAAGAATTACTAAAGAAATTACAAAAGAAACATAAAGAAATCAAATATTAGTTCTTAAAAAATAATAAAAAAATATTTTAAAATATTAAAAATAAAAATTTATGAGATGTGTATGATTTTTCTTTGTAGAAATTTTTGTTTAGAAGAAAGAATAAAAAAAATACATAAGTTACTGAAATAAATGTAATAAATTAGAAATATTTAGAAATAAGTAAAAAATTATTAAAAAGATAGTGTTTTTTTTAAGAAGCTTCAAGTCACTTTTTTAGACATAGATTGGATATTTTCACTATTATAGATATACCACATAACTATTAAAACTAGTCCTATAATTTTTTTATTTTTAAAAATTTGCATCAAAAACAACTTATAATTTAATTCTTAGACTAGAAGATCTTAATTATAATTAATATAAATGGAGGCTCAACTAAGGCCATTCTTGGTCCTATTAATAAGTTTTTTTTCTTTTAATCTTGATATAAGACTATCTAGTATATTTATATTTAATAATAGCTTTTTTAGTTCTTTTTTCTTTATATATATATATTATTTTTTCTTCTTTCTAACAAAGTGTATTGTCTTTTGGATTTTATTAAAATTTATGTTTTAAAAAATTATATCTGTATTAAAATATTTAAATATAATAAAAAATAAAAAAATATTAATATAAAATCTTTAAAAATATGATAATTTACTAAAATTTAAAAGTTGTTTTGAAATTATTTTTTACAAAAATTTATCTATTATCAAGGACATGGTTTACAAACAATAAACGTCTTAATATATTTTTTTGTCACTTGAAAAGAGTAGATATTTACTCAAAGATAGTATAATATTAAAACTATAATTGCTATCACCAAAGACAAGAAGAAGAAAGGTATTGAAAAAAGTGAAAAAGGCTTCATTCTTGCCTTTATATATACTATCTAACTAGAAGCAATGTGATGATGTTCTATAAGACTTCCAACATGATCCAACTTATGAGACAAGTTTTTCACATGTGTGCCATATAGCAAATTTGTTCTATAAGTCACTAACATATATAACGTGTGGCCAACTTATTTGCTAAATTTTTAATCTGCCAATCACTTACAAACAAATATGAAGTCAAATCTGTCAATGAAACTTCTAAGAAACTAATCTATAAGATACTATTAAATTTGGTTATATTTATCTTCTACCTAATATTTAAATATATTTTAAAATATATTTTAAATATGTTTTAAATAATTCATATATTTAATTATACTTTCTTATATATTAAAAATATTATCTATCATTAAAATTAATTTAAAAAAATATAATTGAATTTTTAAATATATATATATATATATATATATATATATATATATATATATATATATATATATATACTAAGTTCTATATATTTTTATATAAATTTAGGAAGTTATTTAGGCCACACCCCACATTATGTCACGGCCATAATCATGTAAGCTAATAATTACATATAGAAATAGGTAGAAGTAAGTAAAAGTAGATAAAAGTAAGCTAATTCTATAATATTTAATATAGAAGCTTCCTAGAAACTTCTTAGACGCTGCTTTGACTTCATAGGTGTCTTTAATTGACTTTTTGGATTAGAAACGTGGTCAACAAGTTGGCCATGTGCCACACATGTTGTTAGCTTGAAGATCAAGCTAACTATGTGGCCCACACGTAGAAAAACTTGTCTTGTAAGTCAAGGCATGTGTCCTACAAAGTCAACACATATTGGAGGTCCTATAGAACGTCGCCACGTAGCTCCTAGTTAGATAGTATATATAGAGACAAGAGTGAAGGCTTCTTCACTCTTGTCAACTCCTTTCTTGCTTCTAGTCCAGGTTCAAGAGTCTTTAGTTTCTTGTCTTGTGGCAATAGCCATTCCAGTTTTCTTTTAATATACCTACTTGTTTATATTTTGACTTATTATATCGAGATAGCCTTTTTGTATATTTTCCCTCATCGAGTCTTTGTCCTTGACAGATTGACAAGAGAACACTTACAATATCAGAGCTTTGTTTTTCTTGAGTGAGAGTGGATTACCCCTTTCTCTTGACAAGACATAAGCGTATTAGAAGTTTGCGGATTACCCACTTCTAAACTGATATTGTTCTTAGTATCTTCTTTGTTATCAAGTCTTTCTTTTCTTTTGTCTTGAGCAGTATCAAACAAATTTTTCTTAGTGTCATTATGGCAGAGCTTGTTGAAATGAAGAGTGCAATGGCACAAATGCAAGAGCAAATGAGGGAGTTAATGCTTGCGATGCATCAACTCAATTCACCAACACATGAAAGAACTAGAGAACCAAGAATTGCCTTACCCGAGAAATTTGATGGTACGAGATCTAAGTTTCGAGGGTTCATCAATCAAGTACAATTGGTAATTGAACTTCAACCACAAAGCTATCCAACTCCAGGATCACAAGTCAGGTTTATTGGCACTCTACTTTCTGGTTCTGCATTATCATGGTTTTCGTCTTTTTTTGAACAACGAAATCCAATATTGGACAATTTGGAAGCTTTTTTGGCGGAGTTTTGATCTATGTATGGTGAACACGATGCAACTCGTGTTGCAACAAATAAGATCCGAATTCTGCGACAAGGAAATCGCTCAGTAACAGTGTATGCTTCATAATTTTGACAACTTGCAATTGACATCAAGTGGGATGATGCTGCACTCATCAGTCAATTTCTTTATGGATTACAATACGAAGTAAAGAAATTGATGCTCAACTTACCTGATCCTCAAACTTTGAGTCAAGCAATCGATTTTGCGGTAAAATGTGATAATCGACTTTTCGAATTTCGATCTGAAAATCATTCACGGGAATCTCAACGTTATTACTCAATGGCAACATCAACATCTTTGCCAAACGTACATTCGGAAGTAAAAGACATGCAAATTGACGTGGTACGTTTTAAACCTCTAACTGAGCAAGAAAAGATTCGTCGTCGTCAAGAAGGATTATGTTTATATTGCGGAGAACCTAAGCACACTGCTCAACATTGTCCAAAGAAATGACGCAACTATAAAATGAGGGGTACGACGGTCAAAGAAGACAACATGTCGGAAAACGGATTCGTCCAGCTACAATAGGGACCATGCAGCTGGAACCTTGTACAATTCCTAATGAAGGTCCTATCCTCTCCTCAGAACCCTCTCCTTGTTTTATAATAGACTTATATTTAGGACCTAAGAATTACAAAGCCTCTACTTTATTAGATTCGGGAGCCTCAGCATGTTTTTTAGATGAACAATTTGTTAAAAGTCGTAAAATACCCTTTGTACAAAAACCTAAACCAGTACATGTAGAAGTCATAGATGGTCGTCCCTTGTCTTCTGGAGATGTCACTCATGAAACTCATCCTATAAAAGTAACAATAGACGGTCATGATAGCTACATAGCTTTTAACATAATTAAATCCCCGTCCAATCCAGTTATTTTAGGTTTATCCTGGCTAGAAAAATATAACCCTCCAATAGATTGGAATTTGCGTAAACTTGACTTTTTCCAGAGCGTTATTAATAGTTCTACTAACCAAGTAAAAAATTATAAGTCTAGTATAGTAAAATCCGTACTGATAGGTGCAAAAGCATTTATACACGTAGCAAAAGAAGGATCAACTTTTGTTATTTATGCTGCACCTATTTTTGAAAACATAAAGACTTCAAGTGGCATTCCAAGTCAATATCAGGAGTATCAAGACGTTTTTGAGAAAAAGAATGCAGATATTCTTCCTGAGCATCGTCCATATGATTGTTCAATCGACCTCAAGGAAGGAACTCAGCCACCATTTGGACCAATTTATAGTTTATCGCAAGATGAGATGGCTGAACTCAAGACATATATTGACGAGAATTTAGCGAAGAATTTCATACGCCATTCAAAATCTCCAGCAGGAGCTCCAATTCTATTCGTAAAAAAAAAAGATGGATCTTTACGAATGTGTGTTGATTATCGAGGACTCAACAAGATGACAATCAAGAACAGGTATCCATTACCTTTAATATCAGGGCTCCTTGACCAGTTGAATCAAGCTAAGATCTATACAAAAATAGATCTAAGAGGAGCATATAATCTAGTACGGATCAAAGAAGGAGATGAATGGAAGACTGCATTTCGAACCAGGTATGGACATTTCGAATATAATGTCATGCCCTTTGGACTCACGAATGCACCAGCTGCTTTTCAACATCTCATGAATGATGTATTTCGTGAATTCTTAGACAATTTTGTCGTCTGCTATCTAGACGATATCCTGATTTATTCTAAGAACGTCGAAGAACTTGAAATACATGTTCGTCAAGTATTACAAAAATTTAGAGATGCAGGATTGTACGCCAAGATGGAAAAGTGTGTATTTCACACTACTCAAGTTGACTTTTTAGGATACATCATTTCAAATGATGGTCTCATGATGGATTCTAAGAAAGTCCAAACAATCATGGATTGGAAGATTCCAAGGACGGTAAGAGATGTCCAATGTTTCTTGGGATTTGCCAATTACTATCGGATCTTCATCAAAGATTTTTCACGAGTTGCAGCTCCACTTACACGCTTGACTAGTAAAGATAAATTTCAATGGAATCAAGAAGCGGAAGCAGCATTTGAAGCCTTGAAGATATCGTTTGTTTCTGCACCAGTCTTATATCGTGTTGACTTTTCCAAGGCATTTTTTATGGAAACAGATGCATTAGATTTTGCCTTGGGTGCAGTTTTATCACAAATGGGAACAGATGACAAACTTCATCCGATAGCTTTTCATTCAAGAAAATTCTCAGCAGCCGAGATCAATTATGAGATCCACGATAAAGAACTTCTTACGATCGTGGATTCCTTTCAAGAATGGCGTCATTATCTAGAAGGCGCTTCTAGTCCAGTCACTGTGTATACAGATCACAAGAACCTCGAGTATTTCATGTCAGCACGCGTGTTGAATCGTCGTCAAGCTCGTTGGAGTATGTCTTTGTCAAGATTCGAGTTCATTATCACTTATCGGCCAGGAAAACAACAAGGTTTATCCGATGCCCTATCTAGACGTTCTTATTTTGCACCAAAAGAATGAGATGCAGCTTTTGAGCAACAAAGAACGGTCCTCTTGAAACCGGAGCAATTTCATCTCCGAGCAATGAAATCAACATTGACTGTTGATTCAACTTTTCTCAAGCAAATCCAGTCCAGTATGTCCTCAGACCCTCTTGTTTATGATATCGAGAATAATTCTTCCAAGTCTCATGATCCTTCTAAGTTCGAGTTCAAGAATAATCTATTATATTTTGAAGGACGCCTATATGTTCCAGAAGGAGAAGCACGTTTACGTGTTCTTCAAGCACGTCATGACTTTCTAGTAGCAGGGCACTTTGGATATAATAAGACTTTGGAACTCATATCAAGAGATTTTTGGTGGCCACAAATGTGGAAGTCAGTCAAAGACTTTGTACAATCATGTGATATTTGTTCAAGATCAAAAATTCCTCGTCATCGACCTTACGGACTTCTTCAGCCATTACCTATACCAGAAAAACCATAGTCTTCTGTTTCTATGGATTTCATCACAGATCTTCCAAGCTCAAGATCTTATGATTCTATATTTGTGATAGTAGATCATTTCACCAAGATGGCACATTTTGTGCCATGTACAAAATCTATCACAGGTGAAGAAACAGCTAAGCTTTTCATTGATAATATCTATCGCTATCATGGATTACCTAAAGATATCATATCAGATAGGGGAACTCAATTTGTGTCAAGATTTTGGAGGACCCTTTTCAAGATTTTAAAAGTGGACATAAAACTATCTTCGGCTTTCCATCCTCAAACTGATGGACAAACAGAGTACGTAAACCAAGTCTTGGAGCAATATTTAAGGTGTACTATCAACTACCAACAAGATGATTGGACAACCCTTCTGCCATTGGCAGAGTTTGCTTATAATAATACGGTACATTCTTCCACGCAACAAACACCTTTCTTTGCCAATTATGGCTATCATCCACGACTTGATACTTTTGATTTTTCAAAAGTTGATAATCCTGCAGCAGAAGATATGGCAAATCGGTTGTCAGAGTTACATGCAATAATGAAGACGCAATTGAAGGAAGCTCAAGAACGACAAAAGATAAACGCAGATCTATATCGTAAGGAGCAACCACAACTCAATGTGGGTGATAAGGTATGGCTACTTCGTCGCAATATCAAGACTACTCGATCTTGTGACAAGTTGGACTATCGTAGGCTTGGCCCCTTTTCTGTTTCTGAACAGATCAACCGAGTTGCATATCTGTTACATCTACCGGAGTCAATGAAGATCCATACTGTATTCCACGTGTGTCTTCTTGAACCATATAAGACAGTGGATATACAAGGAAGAAAACAAATGCCACCGCCTCCTATAGAAGTAGATAATAATGAAGAATTTGAGGTGGAAGAGATATTAGACTCAAGGCGGCGCCGAAATAAGCTGGAATATCTTGTTCATTGGCGCGGATATGATATTAGTGAACGCACATGGGAGCCATCTAGGAATCTAGCAAATGCATCAGCTAAAGTCAAAGTTTTTCATCAACGACATCCATCGAAATCAAGATGAAAATCTCTCTTATAAAAGAGACAAGATTGAGGCAAGATAACATTCAATTTCCTATCCTTGTTTGTAACTTCTTTACATTTGTGACGCTAATTAGATGGAGAGCCAACAACCAGCGGATTCAACTTAAGAACCTTCGTTTGCTGACCTGCCGGACGAGACATTACGATTGTCACAACCTTCAAGACGACGCAATCGAGATGAAGATCTTCGAGAACGACATGTTCTTCCTCGAATAGATGGTGAGATACAACGCATTTGGTATCACGATTTGGGAAGGAACTCTCGATGTTTGGTGATTTTGCTAGAGGTAGGAACAACTCCTAATGGTGTTTCAAATATTCTATTCGAGGGAAGTTACGAAGGCCTCAACAATGATCAAATAACTGGGTGGTCTTCCCGCCCTGGTATGGGACACTACCGATGGTTGAGAGGCCCTATCAATCATCTTCGAAGAGAACAGAGATCAGAGTATGTGGCGAATACAATTCGTCGCATCATAGATTTCCTCAACATATGATGACCGCTCCTCGTGGAACTCGTCTCTAGAAGGGGGGGTAATGTCACGGCCATAATCATGTAAGCTAATAATTACATATAGAAATAGGTAGAAGTAAGTAAAAGTAGATAAAAGTAAATTAATTCTATAATATTTAATATAGAAGCTTCCTAGAAACTTCTTAGACGCTGCTTTGACTTCATAGGTGTCTTTAATTGACTTTTTGGATTAGAAACGTGGTCAACAAGTTGGCCATGTGCCACACATGTTGTTAGCTTGAAGATCAAGCTAACTATGTGGCCCACACGTAGAAAAACTTGTCTTGTAAGTCAAGGCATGTATCCTATAAAGTCAACACATATTGGAGGTCCTATAGAACGTCGCCACGTAGCTCCTAGTTAGATAGTATATATAGAGACAAGAGTGAAGGCTTCTTCACTCTTGTCAACTCCTTTCTTGCTTCTAGTCCAGGTTCAAGAGTCTTTAGTTTCTTGTCTTGTGGCAATAGCCATTCCAGTTTCCTTTTAATATACCTACTTGTTTATATTTTGACTTATTATATCGAGATAGCCTTTTGGTGTATATTTTCCCTCATCGAGTCTTTGTCCTTGACACATTACCATCTTATTATTGATTTTGTCCATCTCCCATCTCCATCTTTTATTCTATGCCTTTCATTTTCTATCCTTAACCTCCATCTCCTGTTTCCACCTTTTATTTTATATCCTTCATTTCCCATTCTTAGCATCTATCACCTATTTCCTATTCTTGTCTCTTGTTTCATATTTTCCAAAAATAATCTTCACATGGTTTAGAGGGTGTGGCTTTAATAACATCTTAAATTTACTAAATATTCTTAGATGAATGTTGTAAAATTAAATCATCTTAAATTTATTAAATATATTAATTCTTAATAAATATCAAACCTTGAAAGACATCAAAAAAAATAATTAATTTTAATTATTTTTAATCTATTTCATGTAATATAATATTTATAAAAAATAAAAAATAAATATTGATTATTATAATATAAATATCTATATATTATATAATATAATAAAAAAATCTTACATAAAAAGAATAAAAATAATTTATTACATTTACATTAAATAATTTTATCATGATTAATTTATATTTATATATTTTTAGTAGTATAATTAATCAATTATATTATATAGCAATAATCTTTTATTGCTTAATTATCATCAGATTGTATCACAGACATATACATATAAACCAATAATTACCTATATGATTAGATAAAAGTAAGTAAAAGTAGATTAATTCCATAATATCCTCTATAAAAGCTTCTTAGAAGTTGCATAGATGCTTCTTTGACTTTATAGGTATTTATAATTGATTTTTTAGGTTAGAAACGTGGTCAAAAAATTAGCCATGTACCACATATGTTAGTAGCTTGAAAATTAAGCTAACTATGTGGAGCCTACATAAAAAACTTGCCTTGTAAGCTAAAGCATGTGTCCTGCAAAGTCAACATATATTACAGGTCTTATAGAATATTGCCACGTAGCTCCTAGTTAGATAGTATATATAGAGGCAAGAGTGAAGTCTTCTTCATTCTTCTCAATTTGTTTCTTGCTTTTAATCTAGATTTAAGAATCTTTAGTTTCTTTATCTTTTAGCAATAGCTATTTTATTTTCTTTTTAATATATATACTACTTTATTTTTATTTTGTCAGTTTTTTTTTATACAAATTTTCTAAATTTATGTATCTTTTTCTTGTTCATCTTTTTGACAAGTTGACAAGAATATACTTATAATATTAGAGCCTTAACTTCTCTTGATTAAGAATAGATTATCTCTTTCTCTTAATAAGACATAAGCATATTAAAAATTACAAATTACCTTCTTCTAAACTAATATTATTCTTAATATCTACTTTATTCTCAAGTCCTCTGTTCTACTTATCCTGAGTGATATTGGACATTTTTTTTTTTCTAAGTATCAACATGGCACAGTTTCTGGAAATGAAGAGTGTAATAGTACAAATGTAAAAATAGTTGATGGAGTTGATGCAAAATCAAAATGATCTATATTTTGCAAGAAGGCAATCAATCCATAATATTATATGCTTCACAATTTTTGACAACTTGTAATTGATAAAAAATAGGATAATATTGTACTTATTAGCCTACTTCTCTAAAGTTTACAATATGAAATAAATAAATTGATGTTCAACTTATCTGATCCTCAAATATTGAATCAAGCAATTGACTTTTCTATAAAGTGTGACAATTGATTTTTTGAATTTTGATCTGAGAGTTAGACAAGTAGGCTTCAACATTACTATAATTTGATGGCAACACCAATGCCTCTTCAATATATATATTTGAAATTAGGGAATATGCATATTAATGTGATATGTTTTAAATCTCTCATTGAGCAAGAAAAGACTCGTTGCCATTAGAAAGGATTATGCTTATATTATAGAGAACCTAAGCACACTACTCAATATTGCCCAAAGAAGTGACATAATTATAAAATGAGGTGTAAAAATATCAAAAAAGATAATATATCAAAAAATAAATTTATCCAATTATAATAGAGGCCATGCAAATTGAACCTTATATAGTACCTAATAAAGGTCCTATTTTTTTCTCAAAATCCTCTCTTTCTTTTATATTAAATATTATTTTAAGACCTAAATATTACAAAGCCTCTATCTTGTTAGATTTAGGAGCCTCAACATGTTTCTTAGATGAAAAAATTGTTAAAAGAATTAGCATATCTTTAGTAAGTAAAATTAAACTTGATCATGTAGAAGTCATAGATGATTGTCCGATGTCTTATAGAGATATTACTCACAAAACCCTTCCTATAGAAGTAATAATCAATAGTCATAATAGCTTTGTGGTATTTAATATCATTAGATTTTGTTGTAGTCCAATTATTTTAAGCTTATTTTATTTAGAAAAATACAATCCTCAAATAGATTGGATTTCTTGTACTCTCGATTTTTTTCAAAGTATAATTAAAAGTATATTTAACTAAGTAAAAAATCACAAGCCTAATACAATTAAACTTGTGTTTGTATGTTCAAAAGCTTTCTTGCATGTTGCAAAAGAAAGGTCATCTTATATTATTTATGCCACACCCATTTGTAATGGTGCAAAGACTTCAAGTGGCATTCCAAGCTAATATCAAGAATTTCAAGATGTATTTGAAAAAAAAAATGTAGATAATTTTTTAGAATATTATTCTTATGACTATTCAATTGACCTTCAAGAAGATATACAACTGCTATTTGGACCAATCTACAATTTATCACAAAATAAATTAGTTGAACTCAAGGAATATATCAAAGAAAATCTAGCCAAGAATTTCATACGCCATTTCAAATCTCTAATAGGAGCTCCAATTCTATTTGTGAAGAAAAAAGATGGATTATTATAGATGAGTGTTGATTATCGAGGATTCAACAAGATCGCCATTAAGAATATAAATTGACTACTTTTAATATTTGAACTTCTTAATCAGTTGAATCAAACTAAGATCTATACAAGAATAGATCTATAAGGAGCATACAATCTAAAAGATTGTATTTTGAACCAGGTATGGATATTTTGAATATAATATCATATTTTTTGGACTTAAAAATGTACCAATAGCTTTTCAACATTTTATACATGATGTTTTTTAAGAATTTTTGGATAATTTTGTTGTTTGTTATTTAGACAATATTTTGATCTATTCTAAGAATATAAAAAAAATATAAACTTCATATTCATTGTATATTATAAAAATTAAGAGATACGAGATTCTATGCGAAGATAGAAAAGTGTATGTTCTATACTACTCAAGTTGAATTCTTAACTTACATCATTTCAAATGATGGACTTGTGATGGTTCCTAAGAAAGTTCAAACTACTATGGATTGGAAGATTTCAAAAATGGTACGAGATGTTTAATGATTTTTGGAATTTGCCAACTACTATTGGATCTTTATGAAGGACTTTTCTTGAATTGCCACTCTACTTACACATTTGATCAGTAAAGACAAACTTCAATAAAATCAAGAAGTAGAAGCAGTATTTGAAGCTTTAAAAATAGCCTTTGTTTTGTACCAATTTTATATTGTGTTGACTTTTCTAAGATATTCTTTATAGAAACAAATGCATTAAACTTTGCTTTAGGTGCCATATTATCACAAATAGGAATAGATGATAAATTTCACCTAGTATCACGGACATACTCATATAAACCAATAATTACATATATAAATAGGTAGAAGTAAGTATAAGTAGATAAAAATAAATTAATTCTATAGTATTTAGTATAGAAGCTTCTTAAAATCTTTATAGATATTACTTTGACTTTATAGGTATCTTTAATTGACTTTTTGGATTAGAAACGTGGTCATTAAGTTGGCTATGTACCAAACATGTTGTTAGCTTGAAGACCAAGCTAATTATGTGGCCCACATGTTAAAAAACTTGCCTTGTAAGTTAGGGCATGTGTCCTACAAAATCAACACTTATTAGAGGTCTTATAGAATGTTGCCATTTAGCCCATAGTAAGGTAGTATATATAGAGACAAGAGTGAAGTCTTCTTCACTCTTGTCAACTCCTTTCTTGCTTCCAGTCTAGTTTCAAGGGTCTTTGGTTTTCTTGTCTTTTGGCAATAGCCATTCTAGTTTTTCTTTCAATATACATACTAATTTATTTATATTTTGTTACCTTTCTTTGAGTGAAGGCTCACTTGTCTGAATTACTTTTTCATCGAGTTCTTGTCCTTGACATATTGACAAGAGTACACCTACAATATCAGAGCTTTGTCTAATCTTGATTAAGAGTGGATTATCCCTTTTTCTTGATAAGATATAAGCATATTAGAAGTTGTAGATTACCCTCTTCTAAACTGATATTGTCCTTAGTATTTACTTTGTTCTCAAGTCCTCTCTTCTATTTATCTTCAGTGATATTAGACATCTTTTCTTTTCTAAGTGTTATCATGGCAAAAGTTATTGAAATTAAGAGTGCAATGGCACAAATGCAAGAGTAATTGAGGGGATTAATACTTGTGATGCATCAATTCAAATTACTACCACAAGGAGCAACAAGATTGGCAGGAAGTAAAGATATAGAAATGGTTGGAGCTGCTTCAACATCTGTACCAAATCATATCTTTTTTCCTATGGTGGAACGCCCTTCCATTGTTAGAGAACCAAGAATTGCCCAACTCGAGAAGTTTGATAGCATCAGATTCAAGTTTTGAAAATTTATCAATCAAGTGCAACTTGTGATTGAACTTCAACTCCAAAGCTATCCAATTTTAGGATTATAAGTTAGATTCATTGATACGCTTCTTTCAAGTTTAGTACTATTGTGGTTTTTATCTTTTCTTGAACGACAAGATCCAATATTGGATAATCTAGAGGTTTTTTTGGCATAGTTTTGATCCATGTATAGAGAACATGATACAATTCGTGTTGCAACCAATAAGACCCATATTTTACAACAAAGCAATTGATCAGTAACGTTGTATGCTTCACAATTTTGACAACTTACAACTGATATCAAGTGGGATGATGCTGCACTTATTAGCCAATTTCTCTACGGATTAGAATATGATGTAAAAAAATTAATGGTCAACTTACCTGATCCTCAAACATTGAGACAAGTAATTGACTTTGTTGTGAAGTGCGACAATCGTCTTTTTGAATTTTGATGTGAGAATCGTAAAAGTGGACCTCGATGTTATTATAATTCAATGGCAATACCAGCACCTCTTCAACACATACATTCGGAAGTAGACAATATACAAATTGATGCAGTATGTTTCAAACCTCTTACTAAGCAAAAAAAGACTCATCGTCATTAAGAAAGATTATGTTTATATTGTGGAGAATCAAAACACACTACTCAATATTATCCAAAGAAATGACGCAACTACAAAATGAGAAGTATGGATGTCAAAGAAGATAATATGTTGAAAAACAAGTTTGTCTAGCTACAATAGGGATCGTGGGGCTGAAACCTTACACAATATCTAGTAAAGGTCCTATTCTCTCCTCAAAGCCCACTCCTTGTTTTACATTAAATGTTATTTTAGGACCTAAATATTACAAAGCCTTTGCCTTATTAGATTCAGGAACCTCAACGTGTTTCTTAGATGAAGAATTTATTAAAAGACATAGCATATCTTTAGTAAAGAAAACTAAACCTATTCATGTAGAAGTCATAGATGGTCGTCCATTGTCTTTTAGAGATATTACTCACAAAACCCTTCCTATAGAAGTAATAATCAATGGTCATAACAACTTTGTAGTATTTAATATCATTAGATCTCCCTCTAATTCAATCATTTTAGGTTTATCGTGGTTAGAAAAATACAACCCTCAAATAGATTGGATTTTTGGAACTCTTACTTTGTCTAAAAGTATAACTAACAGTGTAATTAATCAAGTAGAGAGTCATAAGTTCTGTTCAATTAAATCCATTTTTATAGGTGCAAAAGCTTTCTTGCATGTTGCTATGAAAGAATCACCATATATTATTTATGCCACACTCGTTTCTAACAGTGCAAAGACATCAAGTGGCATTCCAAGCCAATATCAAGAATTTCAAGATGTATTTGAAAAAAAAAATGTAGATACACTTCCGAAACATCTTCCCTATGATTGCTCAATTGACCTTCAAGAAAGAACACAATCGCCATTCAGACCAATCTATACTTTATCAAAAAATGAGTTGACTAAACTCAAGGAATATATTGAAGAAAATCTAGCCAAGAATTTCATATGCCATTCCAAATCTCTGGTAGGAGCTCCAATTCTATTTGTAAAAAAACAAAGATGGATCATTGCGGATATATGTTGATTATTAAGGATTCAATAAGATTACCATCAAGAATAAGTATCCACTACCTTTAATATCTAGATTTCATGATCAGCTGAATCAAGCTAAGATCTATACAAAAATAGATCTTCACGAAGCATACAATCTAGTACACATCAAAGAAGGAGATGAATGCAAGACTACGTTTCAAATTAGGTATGGATATTTTGAATACAACGTCATACCTTTTGGACTTAAAAATGCACCAACAGCTTTTCAACATCTAATGAATGATATTTTTTGAAAGTTTTTAGATGATTTTGTAGTCTGTTATCTAGAAAACATCTTGATCTATTCTAAGAATCCAGAAGAATATGAACTTCATGTTCATCATGTGTTACAAAAATTAAGAGATGCAAGACTCTATCCCAAGATAAAAAAGTATGTATTTTATACTACCCATGTTGATTTCTTAGGTTACATCATTTCAAATGATAGACTTATGATAGATCCTAAGAAAGTTCAAACTATTATAGATTGGAAGATCCCAAAAATGGTAAGAAATGTCCAATGCTTCTTAGGATTTGTCAACTACTATCGAGTCTTCATCAAAGACTTCTTTCGAGTTGCAGGTCCACTTACATGTTTGACTTATAAAGACAAACTCCAATGGAATCAAGAAGCGGAAGTTGTTTTTGAATCTTTGAAGACAACGTTTGTTTCTACACCAATCTTGTATCGTGTTGATTTTTTCAAAGCATTCTTTATAGAAACAGATGCATCAGACTTTGATTTGGGTGTGATTTTGTCACAAATGGGAATAGATGACAAACTTCATCTAGTAGCCTTTCATTCAAAAAAATTCTCAGCAGTAGAAATCAATTATGAGATCCATGATAAAGAACTTTTTATAATTGTGGATTCTTTTTAAGAATGGCATCATTATCTAGAAGGTACTTCTCAAGCAAGTCTAATTAAGTATGTCTTCAGACCCTCTTGTTTATGATATCAAGAATAATTCTTCTAAATTTCATGATCCCTCTAAATTCGAGTTCAAAAACAACCTACTCTATTTCGAAGGATACCTATATGTTCCACAAGGTGAAGCACATTTACATATTCTTCAAGCTCATCACAACTTCCTAATAGCAGGACATTTTGGATACAATAAGACTTTGGAGCTAATATCTAGGGATTTTTGGTGGCCTCAAATGTGGAAGGCAGTTAAAGATTTTGTACAATCATGTGATATTTGCTCAAGATCAAAAACTCCTCTTTATCGATCTTTTGGACTTCTTCAGCCATTATCCATTCGAGAACAACCATAGTCTTTTGTTTCTATGGACTTCATCACGAATCTTTCAATCTCAGGTTCTTATGACTCTATATTCGTGATAGTAGATCATTTTATCAAGATGGTATATTTTGTATCATGTACAAAATCTATCATAGGTGAAGAAACAACTAAGCTCTTTCTTGACAATATCTATCGCTATCATGGATTATCCAAGGATATTATATTGGATAGGGAAAGTCAATTTGTATCAAGATTTTGGTAGACTCTTTTCAAGATTCTAAAAGTAGATATAAAACTATCTTTAGTATTCCATCCTCAAACTGATGGACAAATGGAACATGTTAATCAAGTTTTGGAGCAATATTTAAGATGTACCATTAACTACCAAGAAGATGATTGGACAACTCTTTTGCCATTGGCAGAGTTTACTTACAATAACATAGTACATTCTTCTACAAAACAAACACCTTTCTTTGCTAGTTATGGTTATCATCTACAACTTGATACTTTTGACTTTTTAAAAGTTGATAATCCTGTTACAAAAGATTTGATAATTCATTTGTCAAAGCTACATGCAACGATGAAGGCGTAATTAAAAGAAGCTCAAGAACAACAAAAGATCATTGCGGATGTCTACAAAAAGGAACAACCGCCATTCCACTTGGGTGATAAGATATAGCTACTTCGTCGCAATATCAAGACCACTCATCTTTGTGACAAGTTGGACTATCAAAGGCTAGGACCATTTTCTATTTCTGCACAAATTAATCTAGTCGCATATCGTTTACATCTACTTAAGTCAATGAAAATCTTTCCAGTATTCCATGTGTCTCTTCTTGAACCATACAAAACAGTGGACATATTAAGAAGACGATAAGATGTACCTCCTCATATAGAAATGAACAATAATGAAGAGTTTGAAGTAGAAGAAGTCATAGATTAAAGGCGATGCGAAAATAAATTAGAATATCTCGTCCATTGGTGTGGATATGATATTAGTGAATGCATATGGAAGCCAGTAAAGAATCTTACAAATGCAACGAAGGCGATGGAGGCTTTTCATTGACGACATCTATCAAAATCAAGATAAAAACCTTCTTCATAAAAGAAACAACATCTAGGCAAGGTAACATTCTACTTTTAATCCTTGTTTATAGCTTCTTTGTAGTTGTGACGCTCTGGAGATGGAGAACCACTAACCAAATTCGACTCAAGAGCCTTCATTTGTTGACTTATCAGATGAGACATTATGATTGTCACAACCTTTAAGATGATGCAATCGAGATGAAGATCTTTAAGATCAATGTGTTCTTCCTCAAATACATGGCGAGATACAATGCGTTTGGTATCACGACTTGGGAAGGGACTCTTGATGTTTGGTGATTATACTAGAGGTAGAAACAACTCCTGATGGTATTCCAAATATTTTATTTGAAGGAAGTTATGAAGGCCTCAATAATGATCAAATAACTGGGTGGTCTTTTTGCCCTAGTATGGGACACTATCGATGGTTGAGAGGCCCTATCAATCATCTTCGAAGAGAACAAAGATCAAAATATGCGACGAATATAATTTGTCGCATTATAGATTTCCTCAACATATGATGACCGCTCCCCGTAGAACTCATCTCTAGAAGGAGGGGATAATGTCATGGACATACTCATGTAAATCAGTAATTACATATATAAATAGATAGAAGTAAGTAAAAGTAAATAAAAATAAGTTAATTCTATAGTATTTGATATGGAAGCTTTTTAGAAGCTTCATAGATACTGATTTGACTTTATAGGTGTCTTTAATTGACTTTTTGGATTAGAAACATAGTCAACAAGTTGGCCATGTGCCACACATGTTGTTAGCTTGAAGATCAAGCTAACAATGTGGCCCACACGTAGAAAAACTTTTCTTGTAAGTCAAAGCATGTATCCTACAAAGTCAACACTTATTGGAGGTCCTATAGAACGTTGCCACATACCCCTAGTTAGATAGTATATATAGAGAGAAGAGTGAAGCCTTCTTCACTCTTGTCAACTCTTTTCTTGCTTCTAGTCTAGTTTCAAGGGTCTCTAATTTTCTTGTCTTTTGGCAATAGCTATTCCAGTTTCTCTTTCAATATACATACTTATTTATTTATATTTTGTTACCTTTCTTTGAGTGAAGGCTCACTTATCTGAATTACTTTTTCATTGAGTTCTTGTCCTTGATACCTAGTTGGTTTTTATTCTAGAAAATTTTCAACACCCAAAATTAACTATGAGATCTATGATAAAGAACTTCTTATAATTGTGGATTCTTTTCAAGAATGGCATCATTATCTAGAAGGCACTTTCAATCTAGTCACCATATATACAGATCATAAGAACCTTAAATATTTCATATCAACACGTGTTTTGAATCATCGCCAAGCTTGTTAGAACTTTTTTATGTCAAGATTTAAATTCAATATCACTTATTGGTCAAAAACACAACAAGATTTATCTAATGTCTTTTCTAGACGTTATTGACTTATACTCAAAGAAAGAGATGTAGCTTTTGATCAATAAAGAACAATTTTATTGAAGCCAAAATAATTTCATCTTTGAGCAATGGAATCAACATTGACTGTTGATTCAACTTTTTTCAAACAAATTCAATCAAATATGTCCTTTCATCCTCTTATTCATGATATCAAAAATACTTCTTCTAAGTCTTGTGATACTTCTAAGTTTGAATTAAAAAATAATCTACTTTATTTTCTATCATGTCTATATATGCCAGTACAAGAAGCACGTCTTAACTTTTCAATGGCAAGATATTTTGGTTATAATAAGACTTTGCAGATAATATCCAGAGAGTTTTAGTGGCCGCAAATGTGAAAGGCTGTAAAAGTCTTTGTTCAATCATATGATATTTGTTCAAGGTTAAAAACTCCTCGTCATAGATTTCATGGACTTCTTCAATCATTACCTATTCTAGAATAACCATGGTCTTCTATTTCTATGGATTTTATTATAGATCTTTCAACCTAAGGTTTGTATAATTTTATATTAATGATAGTAGATTGTTTTACTAAAATGGCACATTTTATACTATGCACAAAATTTATCACAGGTAAAGAAATTGTAAAAATTTTCCTTAATAATATCTATTGATATCATGGATTATCAAAAGTTATTATATCAAATAGAAGGACTCAATTTATATCAAGATTTTGGAGGATCCTTTTTAAGATTCTAAAGATGGACACAAAACTTTCTTAAGCCTTTCATCTTCAAACTAATGGATAGATAGAGTGCATAAACAAAGTTTTAAAGTAATACTTAAGGTGTACCATCAATTATCGATAAGACAATTAGACAACCATCTTGCCATTAGCAGAATTTACTTATAATAATACAATACATTCTTCTATGCAACAAATACCTTTTATTATCAATTATGGTTATCATCCACAACTTGATATTTTTGACTTTTCAAAAGTTGATAATCCTATGATAAAAAATTTGGCAAATTATTTGTAAAAGCTACATGAAATAATAAAGGCGTAATTAAAAAAAGCTCAAGAATGACAAAAGATCAAGGCAGATGCCTATCAAAAAGAACAACCACAATTTAACATAGGTGATAAGGTATTGTTACTTCATTATAATATCAAGTCTACTTCTCCTTGTGATAAGTTGGACTACCATAGGCTCGAACCTTCTCTTATTTGTGGACAAATCAATCTAGTTGCTTATAGATTATATCTATAGAAGTCAATGAAGATCTATTATATCTTTGACGTGTCTCTTTTTGAAATATAGAAGACTTTGAACATACTAAGAAAAAGACAAGTTCTACCCTCTTTTATAAAAGTGGATAATAATGGAAAGTTTGAAGTGGAAGAAGCTCTAGACTCAAGGTGGCACCAAAATAAATTGGAATATCTTGTCCATTGGCATGGACATGATATTAGTGAATGCATATTGGAGCCAACAAAAAATCTTGCAAATATAATAAAGAAAATGGAGGCTGTTCATCAACGATATCTATCAAAACCAAGATAAAGATCTTTTGCATAAAAGAAATAAGATCTACGCAAGATAACATTCTACTTTCTATCCTTATTATAGCTGCTTTGTATTTGTAACACTAAACAAATAAAAAACCAATAACCAACAAATTTGACTCAAAAATCTTTGTTTGCTGACCTACTTATTGAGACATTATGATTGTCACAACCTTCAAGATAAGGCAATCGAGATGAAGATCTTCAAGAATGACATCTTCTTCCTCAAATACAAGGAAAGATATAATGCGTTTGGTATCATGACCTTAGAAAAGACTCCTAATATTTGGTGATTTTATTAGAGATAGAAATAACTCCTGACAGTATTCCAAATGTTTTATTTGAAGGAAATTATGAAGGTCTCAACAACAATGAAATAACTGGATGGTTTTTTTTATCCTAGTATAGGACACTATTGATGGTTGAGAGATTCTATCAACTATTTTGAAGAAAACAAAGATTAGAGTATGTGGCAAATACAATTTGCTACATCTCGGATTTCTTCAATATATGTTGACCACTCTTTGTGGAACTTATTCCTAGAAGGAAGGAAAATGTCACAAATATATACGTATATATCAATAATTACCTATATGATTAAATAAAAGTAAATAAAAATAGATTAATTTTATAATATCTTCTATAGAAGCTTCTTAGAAGGTACATAGATGCTTCTTTGACTTTATACATATTTATAATTGATTTTTTAGGTTAGAAACGTGGTCAAAAAATTAGCTATGTGCCACACATATTAGTAGCTTGAAGATTAAGCTAACTATGTAGCACATATATAAAAAACTTGCCTTGTAAGCTAAGACATGTATCCTGCAAAGTCAACACATATTAGAGGTCTTGTAGAACATAGTCACGTAACTCCTAGTTAGATAGTATATATAGAGGCAAGAGTGAAGTCTTCTTCACTCTTGTCAATTTATTTCTTGCTTCTAATCTAGATTCAAAGAATCTTTAGTTTCTTTGTCTTTTGGCAATAGCCATTCTAGTTTCTTTTTAATATACATACTACTTTATTTTTATTTTGTCACTTTTCTTTTGACACAAATTTTTCAAATTTATGCATCTTTTTCTAGTTCATGTCTTTGATAGATTGTTAATTCACTACTTTGATATATAACTTGTCATAATAATTATAGCTAAAGTTTTGTTTTTTTCATTGTTTTGTATTTTTTTAAATATAAAATTATTATAATGATTAAAATTAGAAAGAAGATTTTTAAAAATATATATATATATATATATATATTCTTAATACATTTGAATTACTTTTTATATTAATAATCTTATCAAAAAATATGTTGTGAACTAAAATATTCAAATATAACTTAAAATAAAAAATTATGTATTAATAGTAATTTTATATTCAAAAATATTCAAGAATCACTAAATATTATTTTCAAATCATTATAAGTATTAAATCTCATCTTAACTTTTTTTTTCATAAAAATTAAAATAAAAAATAAATACTATTTCTTAATAATTCATTTATTCACATTAGATTTTTACTTTAAAATTTCAAAAAATTATGAAAAATAAAAAATTATTGAATTCTAAAAATTATTTATAATATGTTAAAATTTTATTTATTTATAGTTACTTAGTTTGTATGAACCTATTTAATATTCTAGATTGTCATTAAAATGGGCTTTTAAGATTAAAATATTAACAAAAATTTATGCAAAACCATCTACAATCAACTCTCATTATAGTCAACCTCTTTGATATTGAAAAAAACTATTGATAATATAGTGTAGTTGCCTATATAATGTGTAATATAGTGTAGATGACGGACCAGTGAAATGAGTTGACTATAACCTAAAGTTGACTTTAATGAGGTTGACTATAACAAGGGTGAGAAGGCAACAAGGTTCTATAAAATCCAATTCAATTAAAAAGAAACAAGTTGTTTCGTTATCCTTCTGAAATTTACTCAAAATCTAAATTTTTGTTTCTTTTCTTGCATGGTAAGAAAAGTAACCAAGTTCTTTTATTCTGATTACTTTTCTTACATTGCAACAAAAGAAACAGAAATATACTATATAACCAAGCATAGAACTATTTTATACTATATTAAATAGTTATATATGTAATTAGAATAGAATGATCGGATTTGGAAACAGATCCAAGTCAAAAGGTCCTTCAGGCCATGCTAACAGTGAATTGATACACTCGTGATACCGGGAGGACGATTTACCGGAGTCGAAATCCTTTCAAATGAGGGCCCATCGCCGTGTCGATCTCCGAAACTCATTTCCTCGTGCACAACCGTGGATTGATACACGAGAGGTACCCGGAGGGACATAAGCCCGGTCCAATTCATTCACGAGAGGGCTCATCGCAATGTCTATCTCCGAGACTCATCTTCTATTCCCTCTTGCGGCTGCAGATGTTGTTGTTGCACTCTGAGTGAAGCTTGAGCTGTGGCAGCCAACCCTCACGCCATGGCCTCCCTCCAGGTTGCTCTCACTGCTTCCACTTCTTCCTTCGCATGCACCTCTCGTGCTGCTGCTGCTGCTTCTTCTTCTTACGGGGAGTCCGTCCCTGCATTAGCTCCCCGTGCTAGTAGTAATGCTCGAAGTGCGGGATTTGTTGTTGCGACCGGGAGGGTGAGTCTCAGGGCGTTCGAGGGGTTGCGAGGATTGAGCGGTGGTTTAGTAGCGTCCCCCGTGGAGAGCCTGAAGGTGGCGAGGAGCAGCAGTGGGGGAGATGATGCTGGATACCAGCCTCTCCGGGTGTATGCTGCGAGGGGGAGTAAGAAGATTGAAGGGCGGAAGCTGCGAGTGGCAGTTGTGGGAGGCGGCCCTGCGGGTGGGTGCGCTGCCGAGACGCTGGCGAAGGGCGGAATTGAGACGTTTCTGATCGAGCGGAAGTTGGACAATGCGAAGCCGTGCGGAGGGGCTATCCCGCTGTGCATGGTTGGGGAGTTCGACCTGCCGCCTGAAATTATTGACCGCAAGGTGACTAAGATGAAGATGATTTCGCCTTCCAATGTGGCTGTGGATGTGGGTAAGACATTGAACGACGACGAGTACATTGGCATGGTGAGGAGGGAGGTGTTGGACTCGTTCTTGCGGGAGCGCGCGGTGAAGAATGGGGCGACTATCATCAACGGGCTTTTTTTGAGGATGGACGTGCCCAAGGACGAAAACACCCCCTACAAATTGCATTACACGAATTTCGACGGGGCTTCGAAGGTGGGTACACCTGGCGTGTTGGAGGTGGACGCCGTGATTGGAGCTGATGGTGCCAACAGCAGGGTTGCCAAGGATATCGATGCGGGTGAGTACGACTACGCCATCGCTTTCCAGGAGAGGATTAAAATTCCTGACGACAAGATGGAGTACTACGAGAATTTGGCAGAGATGTATGTGGGCGACGACGTGTCGCCAGATTTCTACGGTTGGGTGTTCCCCAAGTGTGACCATGTTGCGGTTGGAACTGGAACGGTGATCAACAAGCCAGCCATCAAGAAATACCAGACGGCGACGAGGAACCGGGCAAAGGACAAGATTGCTGGAGGGAAGATTATTAGAGTAGAGGCTCATCCAATTCCAGAGCACCCTAGGCCTCGCAGGGCGAGTAACCGGGTGGCGTTGATCGGGGATGCGGCAGGGTATGTTACCAAGTGCTCTGGGGAGGGAATTTACTTCGCTGCCAAGTCCGGGCGCATGTGTGCTGAGGCGATCGTGGAGGGATCCGCCAATGGTACTCGCATGGTGGACGAATCAGACTTGAGAACATACCTGGAAAAGTGGGATAAGAAGTACTGGGCCACATATAAGGTGTTGGACATTCTTCAGAAGGTTTTCTACAGATCGAACCCTGCCCGAGAGGCGTTCGTGGAGATGTGCGCCGATGACTATGTGCAGAAGATGACGTTCGACAGCTATCTGTACAAGGTGGTGGTGCCTGGAAACCCATTGGACGACATCAAGTTGGCAATCAACACAATCGGGAGTTTGATTAGAGCCAACGCCTTGCGCAAGGAGTCGGAGAAGATGACCGTGTAGGGTTAGGGTTCTTATCCGTTGATACTGCCTAGACTTTCTGGTTTTATACAATTCGTAGAAGCACGTTCGGAGGTTCCTGAGCTTGGGTATGTATTTGTCAATCCATTGTGATGACCTCTCATTCACTTGTAAAACAGGACATCTTATCTTTTAGTTCCTCGTAGTAAGAATACATACTGGACAACGTTTTTTGTCCATTTCAATCGGCTCTCTAATATCACAAATTCCCACCATGCGGTTTTGTTTATAGCCTGAATTGTCACACTGTCACATTGAGTTACTCTGTCTTCGATGATGATGCCATCATTTGTTTGACTATGGCATTTGCTGTCATTATCCTCTGTGCTAGCAACGAAATTGGGCACATCTGCAGTTTCTATCGTCAAATTCACGTTCGCAAATTAACAAATACAGCAATATGTATCACTTCTGTCTTCTTGTGGAATCCTTTTGTAGACAGTTACTGTATGAGTCCGTCTGGTTAATGGCGATTTCTGGACTTTTGACATTCAAAGATTCGAGTGTCAAGATCACCCTTATTTAGGTGTTGCGGCTATCGAATTCGAGTGTGTTAAAGCAGCATGTTCATGTGCATCTCCACAAGTATACGTGAGAACAAAAGAGCCAAAGATTGAACCTTCTCAATTTGACTGCTGATGTACGAGGAATACTATCCAAAGCTAGAAGATTTTGACCTAGCGCATTTTGTGGACTACAGGGATAATACATCAGCCTCTAGTTGCTAGCATTTTTGGATACATGGCGAGAGGGTACGAGTAGGGAGGGCACTTCACAGACGTAGCAGACGATCGCGTTTGGGGTAGATGAATCGGAGATCGCTTGATGTTGAGGGCTTCGTACGATAGCGTTGAGAATGGAAAGGATGTGGTTTTTGAGGACATAGTTTGGTGACAAGGGAAAAAGACCAATGGTGACAGATCAATTGTTTCTGGACGGTTTCGACGTCGATCTAGTAGGAATAAGTCTTGAAACTGGCTTTGTTTTTCTCGCTCCCAAATCCAGTTTCGCGGTCTTCTCTGTGGCAGATGGTGGAGATGTTGAGCGGTTCCGGAAGTGCCCGACTGCAGGCCAAAAGTATCGGCATGATCACATTATCAATGGATGATCTTAACTCTACATTTTCTACATGTGTGTCCAAGTAATTGACATGTTCTCAACTCAAGTATTATTGCCACCTGCAACCCAGATGAATCGTTACATACATCTACGACCTGATGATGATAGCTATAGTTTGAAAGCTGCAGCACCCCCAGATGGTTTTGATGCAAAGACGTATGAATCCAAATCTTCCTCTTTGATTTTGCCACTTTGAACCAAAGGTCGGTAATAAGAATCCTGCACAAAAAAAATCGTCAAAAATCAAACAGACCAAGTTAAGAACATATGCATAATCTCAACACGTTCATGAACTCTTCTCATTCATGTATTAACAGGAAAATATGCATTGCTTTTGAACTCTGGAGCTTAGTCAGTTTCCTTAGTTCTACAATCAGGCCACAAAACCAAATTTCAATACCTTGAGAACAGAGATGAAAGAGTTAGCTTCTTCTTCTTTTACTAGGGCAACAACACAGCCACCCCAGCCAGCTCCAGTTAACCGGGCTCCAATTGCACCATTGTGTCGGCAAATCCCAACCAAGTTCTCCAGCTCAGGACAGCTGAAATAATACATAGAGCAAGTTTGTAACACATCATGAAAATTTATTTTGAGGATTAAACACAAAATGCAAATTACAATGTCCTGCAAAAGAGAGGCGAACGAACCTGCATTCATACAAAAGGCTGCAGCTGGCATGGCTCTCATTCATGAGGTCTCCTAACCTCTTCATCACCGACTCCTCTCTACATAAAATTCAAGGTGAACATTCGTGTTAGGCAGAGAAGTTGACGCAAAAGATAAGTATTTACTAGGCATACAAAAAAAAAAAAAAAAAAAAAAAAAAAAAAAAACAGAAAAAGGAATGCTCTATGCTGCAGATGTTCCTTACCTTATTCATTGCATAGCTGAAATTGCTGAAACTACACGTTTATGCCTTTGAAGTATAAGTTGTTTACTACGAGGGCTTCTAAATTTACATGCATAAAATGTTTTCTACTGTAATTCTACAATACCCGTCTGATTGCACAGCTGCTCCTCGAAAATCGTGTACCCGCTTGGCTTCAGTGTATACATGCTTGGCCCTCTGGTGCATCCGCCCAGAATTTTACCCCCGCATGAGAAGCATAATATAACTATTAAATGTTTTCGAGGCATTTACGCAAATGAAAAATCAGAAATTTCAGTTACTTTCACCCTTCCATGAGAACTCAGAAGACATTTTTTTTTTTTTTTTTTTTTTTTTTTTTCTAAAACTCTTCATGTGGTGGGGTTATGAAGAAGCTGACCTGGTAAAGCTTGAACAGGGAAGCAGCAGCTAACACGGCAAGGGTAGTAGGAGACTTTTTCATAATAGTAGTTAATTTCTCTTTTAGGCATTCTTCAATTTCTTCAGTGTTGTATGGAGCTTCATGCAAGAGTTTCTGCAAGAGTTTGTCAAAATTTCATCTGAAGTGAGCACAAGAATGTTGGAAAGAGGTAACAATGTCGAAATTCATTTCGGCAAATTCTAAAGAAAAGCCTCAATTACCTCAACAGCAACAACAGGGCTGGATGACCCATGAGCAGAGGCATATTTGACACAGAGGCCCTCCACATCTGAGAGCGTGTTCACTGACGTGCAAGCCTCCTCTGATGGCATCCCAAGTTTTACAGCCAGAACCATCTGCGTGTTGATTTAGTTTTTATAATCTTTGCACAACAATCCTGCACTAAATGCTAGTAAAAAAAAAAAAAAAAAAAAAAAAAAAAATCAAAGCTCAAGAATTGGGCAGATGGCCATTTTAATTGCAGGGAGAAAATGATGAGCATAGGCTACTTACGAAGACGCACTTAAATAAAACAGGCATTTAAGAATCTTACGGCGGCCAAGCGACACTCTACAACGCGATTATTATAGTTTGTGGATGCAGTCACTGCTTTCTTTGACTCCGTGAGGGAATTTGCAACCACAAATGACCCAGACTTGGGCAGCAAGACATCGCTTGCTCGGATGGGATTGAAGCCTATCAACTTAGCTACCCCAGGCATTGCCATGACTGAGATAGCCTGATCCATACCACCAGATTGGGTACCAATGTGACGTTCGCATGCACAGCTGAATTCTGCCACCTCGTGCTGCACATCACACAAACAGAACCTAGGATTATTGTTCTAGTTTAAGAAGATGATAACTTAAACTCCGCAAGGTTAACATACGATGGCATAAACAAGCATACACAATAATTATGAATTCGGCTCAGTACAAGGTCAGGTATGATATTAGTGGCGTTTAAGAAACTTTGATCGTCGAAAAGACACACTTGGTCGAAACTGCTATATATACCTTGCAGAAGCTTAGCTTGAATAAGGACGAGAGAGCAACAACAGTGGCGCATACGAGTGCAGAGGAGCTGGAAAGCCCCGCACCTGTAAGCACATGGAGGACATGTCAACAAAAAACATGGATAACAAAGAAAGAAATGGAGGAATGGTTTTAGAACTCGATTTATCTAGGGGTGCCAACAGTACAATTGCAGAAGAGCAGACAACAGCTACTGAACTCGACAACCCAGCCTCTGCACTTCCATCAACCTCCAATTTGAATGCATGATCATTACCTTTGTATGATTTGTGCACACAAAATTCAAGAAATTTTGTGATACTTCCATATTGAGCAGTTGAACAAAAGGCAAAGGTAATAGGGAGAAATAGTTCATTAAACACTTTCAGAGGATATAATGCAAATGGATGCTCCTCTGCTGGGATTTATTTGAGGGTAGAGAATCAGTTCAAGAGCTTGAGCAGAGAGACTGACCAATTGGAACTGTGCCGTGAACTAGAACATTTAGTCCGCAGGTGGGTCCAATAAGTTCTCCTTTGGACGCAAGGTGCTCAAACACTCCCTTATATCTGCAGGAAGTAAAGAGGCACGATTTTCAGAACTCAAGTTACTTAACTTACGAGGTCCTAGCATGAAACAACACAGAAAACATTGTAGACTTAGAAGTTCAAATCAGTTTGTACATCAACCAATTTGAATGAGATCATTTCGAAACAAAAGAATAAGGACTACAATCTAGGAGTCTACTTTGTTACTGTTGTATTCAAATATTTCTATAAATAGAACCAAGGTGAACAGTGATCCACTACGCGTATCAAAGAGAACAAATCAATACCCGCATATGCAGTAATTTGCCCACAGATGATTATCTCTATCTACTTCCTGTTCAAACAAACCACAATCTCACAATTAGAAAACGTTACATCTGTAAGAAACTTTGAAGTGAGTCACCACACGCATTGGATTATCTCTAGCAGGAAAATTCACAACTACCCACCCTCTATGAAAGCTCCCTACTCTCAGAGAGCGCTTCAAAACCAAATTGAATTAAGATGATGAATTCGGCAAAGTAACCTGCGATGGGTCGGCTGGAAACTTGCAAGCTTTGAATTCGAATGAGTCGACGTTTGCAATATGCAACATCGAGTATTCTTCCTCTCTCTTACCAATAGCAACAACTGTATCCTGACGAATTGCCATTGGAAGCACTGAGTAACCTTCGTAGTCAATATGCTCTCCTATAAGATTCACCCTCCCTGAAACAATCACGCGAATTTTCAGCAAAGTATGCACTGGATGGGAACTCGTAAAGCATCTTACAAATGAAACTACATCCCTTCGGACTTAACATCGAAAATACTTATAAATGAGTTTTGCCTCTCCGAAACCTAAAACTAGGTTGACTGCAATCAAACAATGAAGCCCAAATTGATGAAAAGTTTACCTACTAATCATAATGCAACCACCTCACTTCGCATGTTGTCCGGGGGAAATTCAGACTATGTTAGAAAATTGGTTCGCTTTCATGAAGGGCATAATAATGTGCGATGTTGCTCTTACTGTAAGTGAAAGCACTAAATGATAGGATTGGGTTCAGCGAACCTGGAGCACGAGCAAACAGCTCAGGCTGACGACCGTAATGTTGCACAAATTGCTGCTTCAGGTTTTCATACCGGCGCACCGCTTCCTCTAACAAGGGACCTTCGCCATAAATCTCTGAAAGGGAAGTAAAAACAGGAATCTGTTCCTCCCTGTTGTCTGCCATATCGCGTTGCCGCTCTGCAGTAAGTCGAAAAATGCGATTCTCGAACTTCGGCGACCTTTTACAAATTCCAGGCACCGAGGTGGAACTGGCTACCAGAGGGAACCCCAGATCCCTTGTTCCTGCTAGAAAGAACGGTAGAAACCTCGACTAGATAAGCAATGTTTTCTACCCGATGATCTCATACAAAGAAGCCCAAGTACAACCCCTTGAGATCACCACTCTCTCTCACGTGCTGTTACGAAAACAAGAGTACAATTGAATCAGAACAAACCCGATGAGGTTCAACAATATCCCACTTATCAAGGGCACGAGGTGAGACTGAAAACAAAAGCGCAACATGATAGAAAACAGACAAAAACTAACAAATCTTCCAGAGGAAGATCCATTTTTCAACTCTGCAGAAATATTCTTCGTCTGTTATTAACCGTGGCAAATACACAATTGCAGAGCAGAACTCAACGTTTCACTTACAAAACAAAAGCCATATTTGTGTCAAACTCAAATCCAAAGATACCACTGCCCCTCATCATCTTTTCTAGATAATACAGAACCTTGCAATACCAATGCAGTGTCGCTGCTTCACTGCCACCGAGTTTGGTCATCAAACTGGGCCACCTCCATCGCCATCGTCTCTTCGCACACACTTCTTCCCCTTTGCATAGTATTTGCTAGATCATTTTGTTCCGTGCCCATGGCTTGAAAAGCGACAATTTTGGGATGTGGGGCCATGGGTGTTGGCTTTTGTGGGGCCGAGTGCAAGACGGTGTATTCAGTTTTGAGTTTGAAACGTGTTGTAATAAAAGAAACTACACATCTCATTTTTTTTGTTTTTTGTCTCTATTTATACTTTTAATTGAAAAGATAAAAATAATAATTTTGAATAGTTGAAAATTTTTGTTGAAAAAAGTTATGTGTATCTTAAGAAAATTTAAGAAGAGTTTTAAGAATTTATTTGGTTCTTCAAAAAAGTGGAAAATAATTTTAATTCTTTTTTAGATATGTGTTCATAATATCATTTTTTTCTTCATTAAGAAATATTTTTAAAATCATTTTCCTATTCTTTATTCATTTATATTGACACTAGATTTACAATGAATAAAAACTTGTAATATAAACATTTAGTTAATATATACAATATATGAATAATACCTATATAATCTAAATAGTATTATGAATATTACCATAATAATCTCTCAAACATTGATTGAGTTCTCTTGGTCAAAAGTATTTATGTTATACTCGAAAAAATTGTAAAACCATAAATACAGTCACTTCCAAGAAAAATGTGACTTTCAATACAATATTGAATTGCTAGAATGGAAATATTTTGCACAATTGATTGCCATAAATCAAAGATGAGGAGATGGTAGGATGCAAGCTTTGGTGGCAAAGGATATTACATTAAGATTTGAAAGGTTTAAAATTTATAGATCTATTTAGAGCAAGATCTTAAGTGTTGCAAGAACTATTACAATTTTGTCATTTATTAGCTGTATAGATTTTGTTGTGGTTGTCTTTTAATCTTTTTGTATAAATTTCTTTTATAACGATTTCTTTTAGAAGATATTACTTCCATATTATTTTAATATTAGAAAATTTTTAGTTCTTTATATATTGAATCTACATTAATACGTTGTCATATTAGGTGTTGTCTTGTTTAAAAATACATCGGGCAGCTAGTTATAAAAGATGAGATTGTGTTTTACAAGTACTAAAGAATCTAAATATATTTCAGTCTTATAAGAAGAATGCAATTTGAATTTTAATTCAAAAGTGCTTAAATTCAATGTAAAGTGCTCAAAAATATTCTTTATAGTAATTTCAACTATACATAAATTCTAATTACCTTGATACTTTCATAATTATATAATTTTAAATTTTCTTTGCAACCTTAACCCTAATCAGCAAGCTTTAGCAAGTTGTAGCTCTTAATCTAACCATCTACTTAGAACAAAATTTTGTATACAAATACCACTATAAATCTTTTATATGCTCGAAAAGAATTCACTTCAATCCAACTTATAAATCATGAGAAAATACCTCAAAACCACACTAATGTTACTTTGTAGTCAACTTGAAAGTTGATGCAAACACTCCAATAGTGATTTCTCCTTTTCTAACTATTAACTTCAATTCAAATTTAGTGTTTAGCTTGATCTTCAAGTCTTCTAATACCATGCCAAATTTCACCTTGATCCAAATAGAAGATCTTTAGATATCATAGAAACACTAGCCAATGCCAAACTACCAACTTTCGACATCTTCTTGTACCAAAACCCAAGTATCTTCTAGTTGTGCTATTAGATTTTTACAAACTTTCATACACACTTAGCACACCTAATTAATTAAGCACTATCAAATTTTAAATCGTAGATGTAACACCAATCTCACAAACTAGCCAAGAATACTACTCTAATTGTATTACATAAATCCCAAGTTATCCAGAAAAACCCTAACTTTGAACAACAATTTCGAAGTCCAAATAAATCCTATAAAAATAAGTCTTATGTCTCTAAAATAAGTTCTAAGCTAACTCTTGAATTCTAATCTTTGATCTTCAAATAAAACCTTATTTTGCCCTAGGTTGTTGTTTTAGTAGCTAAAGATCTGATTTTGATCCTATTTCACCAATAGTTGACCTCCGAGTATCAAACCAACCTATCCTACCTTGAACTTAACCCTAGTATCAACCATGCTAATTATTTACTTCTTCTAATCTGATTTTACTAATTTATGGTCTTTTTAAGGCACTAAAAGAGTCTCTACTACCTAGAAGATAAAATTAATAACCAACCTTTAACCTACTAACTATTAAGACAAGAAAATAAAATAAGAGGCTTTTATAAAAGCCACATTTAAATATCTTGAATTTTTATTGAAACAAGATAATTAGTTATTAATTAGAAATTTATTTTTTATTATATTTTTATCATATAATTGTATTATATTACAACAACATGTTATGTTCATCTTAGATATATTACAATCTTGATTAATATATATTGTAATTGAGAAAGAAACTACAATATCTAAAATGTAAAGCTTAGCAGTAAGTTTTTTTTTTTCTATATATAATGGTGTCCTTGGAGTTTTTGTAGCAACTATAATTTATTAGATAAGTCATATTTTTTCTTTTATTTTTTGATTCTTTAATCTTGTATTTTCTTAATTTAATTCATAATTTAAAATTATGTCTCTTTTTTTCCATAAATCATTTGAGAATCAAAGTGTAAGAAATATTTATATATATTTTGAACTTTGGTAGCATTAAAGAGGTCAATTTTTTTTAAAAAAATATTAGAGCTTAAATAAATAGATTAAAGACTCAAATTACAAGCTATTAATGAAAAATATAAATATTTAATTGTCATGTCTTATAAAATTTCTTCTACAATGTTTCACATGCTCTTAGTTATTATCTGTTAAAGTAAGTAAATAAAAGTGAAAATAAAATAAGGTACCTTATAAAAGATATTACCTTAAGTAATCTACTAATGGTCAAAGAATTGACTCTTGGTGGTTAAAAAGAGCATTGTATGGATATAGGATTAAGTCAAGGACCAAGAATCCAAGTCAAGAGGATAAAGTATGAACTAGAAAATATTCAAAGAGTAGATAAGAGTAATTAGTATTTGGCATATGATATCCTTGTAGTTAGTAAGATGTCACGGACATATGCATGTAAGCCAGTAATTACATATATAAATAGGTAGAAGTAAGTAAAAGTAGGTAAGAGTAAGTTAATTCTATAATATTTGATATGAAAGCTTCTTAGAAGCTTCATAAACACTGCTTTGACTTTTTAGGTATCTTTAATTGACTTTTTAGAATTAGGAACATGGTCAACAAGTTGGCCATGTGCCACACATATTGTTAGCTTGAAGACCAAGCTAATTATGTGGCCCACACGTAGAAAAACTTGCCTTGTAAGTCAATGCATGTGTCTTACAAAGTCAACACATATTGGAGGTCCTATAAAATGTCGCCATATAGCCCCTAGTGAGATAGTATATATAGAGACAAGAATAGAGCCTTCTTCACTCTTGTCAACTCTTTTCTTGCTTTCACTCTAATTTCAAGGATCTTTAATTTTCTTGGCTTTTGGCAATAGCTATTCTAGTTTCTTTCTTAATATATATATCAAATTATTTCTATTTTGTCATCTTTCTTTGAGAGAAGTCTCACTTGTTTATTATTCTTTATCATATTCTTGTCTTTGACATAAGATGCCAAAGAATCATAAGACCATAGGATACTCTTGAAGGAAGTTAAATGCCAAAGGATCCTAGAACCATGTGTGTAGAAGTTATCTTCTAGGGTAGCAACCACTACCTACAAGTATTTGTTTGTTGCTGATATTAAACTTTGGTATCATCTTATTCCATTGTTGGATCTAATTATTGATATAATTTTATTCCTACTTATTATTAAATGTATTGATAATCTTTGAGTTTGTTAGATACCTTAGAATGATGTTTTTGAATACTAATATTATATTTTTTTCTTGATTTATATCATTTGTAATCTAACATTGTAGTTTTATATGACAAACTTTCCTTAAGATCTTCGTATAGTAATAAGAAGTATTTTAAAACATTAGAAGTATAGCATGAGAGAAGAAGGATGATTGTGGAATAGCAAAGCTTATACAAGAGGTTTTTTTATAAAGTATAAGACTTGTGAGAAGTCTTATAAGTAAATTTGAGAGTGATTAAAGAGTGAAATCACTTATTTATCTACAAAGAAGACATTTTGAGTTTCTAAGGTAGCAATACCTTGTTAATTTTGAGATTTTTTTTTTTTTTTTTTTTTTTTTTGATTTTCTTTAATACACCTCCTTTTTAGATATAACTTCAAGTCAGGGTGAAGGTTTGAGAGTGATTGAGAAGTTAAGGAGTGACAACTTCTACCATTGGAAGAAGAAAATCAAACTTTGGTTAGCTTCATTGGACCTTTTGGATATTATAGATGAAAGTGAAGAGCCTCAAAGTGATGATACTGATTTCGAGATGAAGAAGGAGTATAAACATTGTAAAAGGAAGGCTTTTGGTATGATTGCATCAAATTTGGATGATGTCAACTTTTTACATGTATTTGCTAGTATTGGATTAGTAAAAGTATGAGAAACTCTTTACAATATCTATGAGAGTAGAAACCTTGTTGACATTCTATGGATAAGGAAGAAATTCTTAACAATAACGATGGAAGAAGAAGATGACCTCATGGCTCATATCAATAAGATAAAAGCACTTGCAAACCAACTTATAAATGTTGACAAGCTAGTTGATAATAAGGACATTGTGTTGACATTGCTCATGAGCCTTCTTGAGTCTTATAACTATCTCATTGTGACATTGGAGTATATGAACATGAAGGAGATTATCATGAATTATATCACATCAAGGCTTATCTACGAAGTGACCAAAAGGAAAAAAAAATGATCTTTAAAGTGATGATTTGGCTCTATTTTTAAGACAAGGCAAAGGTAGTTTTTTTTTATCAATTTGTTAATTCAAAAAGTAATATGAGAAATTATTATATTTATAAAAAAATTAGATAAATTTACTAAATTTTTTTATAAAATTAAAAAAAAAGTGATAGAAAAAATACAAACAATACTTGTAATAACTTTGATGGAGATGACTATGCTTTCACAGCAAGTGAAAGAGCCTCTATGGCTATTATATCTAAGTGGATTATAGATTCAAGTATTACTAAGTACATGACACCATACAAGTATTTATTTGACACTTTTGAAGAAATTTCAGCAATCACAATTTGGTTGGAAGACAATGGCATGGTACAAGCCATTGAAATTAGATCCATTGTTGTAGAAATTGTTGTAAAAGACCAAATCAAGAGAATCAAGTTGTAGGAGGTCTTACTTGTACCAAAGATAAAGAAAAACCTTCTTTTGATGAGTAAACTTATATCACATGGTTGTAAGATTCAATTTGATAAGAATGGATATTTTGTGAAGACATTGAATAGATAATATGTTGCCAAAGGCCTTAGAAATGGCAACCTCTACTTCATCAATTGTAGAAAGGTGGATAGAATAGAAGTGGTAGTATTTGTTGATTTTTCACAAGTTTAAGTTATTTTTAAAATTTGGCATTAATGACTTACTCATTTAAATTCCAAAAGCATAAAAGAGCTCCAATCCATGGTAAATGGCTTAGATCTTAGTCAATTTAGCTACAATGCCTTGAAACTTGCTTGTAAAAGATGTATACAAGGCGAATAATAAATGACTTCATTTTCAAAAAGAATTACAACATGTGTAAGCAAATTATTAGAGATTGTGCATTTTGATGTTTGTGGACCAATGAAGACACTATCAATTGGAGGAACAAGGTACTTTGCTACATTTATTAATGATTTTTTTAAAAAAATATGGATTTATATTATTAAAGCCAAGAGTGAATGTTTCTCAAGTTTTAAGGAATTTGAGGCTCTTGTAGAGAAACAATGTGAGTGCAAGCTCAAAGTATTGCATATGGATAATGGAAGTGAATACATGTCAAAAAAATTTGATGAATTCTTAAAGATTCAAGGTGTTGCAAGAAAATCTTCCATTACCTATAGTCTATAACAAAATAGAGTTGCTCAAAGAACAAATCACATGATTGTGGAAATGGCAAGGAGTATGCTTCATGCACAAAATATTGGGCATGAATATTCGATAGAAGTAGTGTTAAATATAATCCATACAAGGAATAGGTGCTTAATAAGTGCACTCACATTAATAATTCCACAAGAAGCTTAGAGTAGCAAGAAATCTTGTATTTCACATATGAAGATTTTTTGATGCATTATCTATACAAAAATACCAGATTATATGAGGTTCAAACTTGATACAAAAAATATAAAATGTGTATTTTTTGAATATTATGAAGGTACTAAAGCATATAGATTAATATATTTAGAAACCAAGAAGATCATTAAGAGTTGTGATGTAGAATTTTTGGAGTATATGAGTACTTTTAACAATCAAAGATGTATCCAAGTGGGAGTAATGGTGTGTTTGTAGATACATCTTCAATTTCAACAAAAGAAGAAGAAAAAGATGATTACATTGATGATAGCAAAAATTCAAATGAAGATGAAGAGCCAAAGAAGATAGATCAAAGTATGCCTAAAATTACTAAAATCATCAATGAAGACTGTAAAGATGTTGAAGATGATAATAATGATGAAAAGTATCAATCTTTGAATATGAAGAAGCAAGTTTTAAAAAAAAAAAAACTTACAAGAAACCTTAGAATGAAAGATAGTGAAGCTTTTTCAAGTAAAAAGAGATATCTTTTGAGAGATAGAAAATAACTTAGTGCATAGTAGAAGAATCACATTTTTTCTCAAGTAAGTGAAAAATTTGCCAATATTGCATTCTTTGTTGATTCCTTGAGTTTGTGTGATGCAATGAAGTCTATAGATGCTATGAAATGGAAAAATGCTATGGAGGAAGAGTACAAATCATTCATAGATAATAAAACATGGGAATTCATTCAACTTCCATCAAATCAATCTTTAATTGGTTGTAAATAGGTGTTTAGAATCAAAGGGGATGCAATAGAAAATATTACGAGATATAAATCTAGATTGATTTTCAAAGGCTATTCATAAGTTAATAGTGGTGATTTTAATGAGATATTTGCTCTTATGGCCAAATTTGCTACTATCAGAACCATTCTTGTAATTTGGACAACAATGGACTTAGAGATTCATTAAATAGATGTAAAGATGGATTTTTTGAATCAAAATTATAAAAAAAAAAAAAAAAAAAAAAAAAAAAACATCTATATAGAGCAACCTCAAAGATTTGTAGAAGAAGGCAAATAACATCTTATTTGTAAATTGAAGAAAGCTTTACATGGGCTCAAGAAATTTCAAAAGGCATAGTACCAATATATTGATATATTCTTTGTAAATGAAGGATTTGGAAGGAGTGAATCTCAACATTCTTTATATGAAATGCAATCAAATGAGTTTATATTGATTGTCATCCTCTATGTTGATGATTTGATAATCTTAATCAATATTATAAAGATGATGGATTTGTTGAAAGTAAAGTTAAAAAAGAAATATGAGATGAGTGATATGGGAGAGCTTCACTATTATTTAGGACTCGAATTTGTGAGAGATTTTGCTAAGAAGACCATTACATTCAGACAAAGGAAGTACATTGAAGAAGTATTGAAATGATTTCATATGGAAGAGTGTAAGTCTATTAGAACATCTTTAGAGGCCAATTTGAAGTCGATGAAGCTCATAGATAAAGAATTTATTGAAATTGAAGGTCAAATATAAGGTGTTCCATATAATGCAGCAATAGATTCTCTTATGTATGCAATAGTTGGTACAAAGATAGATCTTACATATGCAATAAGGATTGTGAACCAAAACATGTGAAAGACTAGACTAATTCATTAGACAACCATCAAAAGAATCATGAGGTACTTAAAAGGGACTTTGCATTTAAAATTATCCCTTAGATATAATAATATTAGTTTGTATGATTTTTTTCGTATAGATTGAACTAAAGATACAAATGATAGAAGTTTAACAACAAGAGATATATTCTTTGTCGGAATGGAAGCTATTTCATGGAATTCTTAGAGATAACCAATAATTGTAAGATCAATAATGGAGGCACAATGCATGGCAGTAAGATATGGTAGAATAGAGGCAATATGGCTAAAACAACTTTTGGAAGATATTGGAATATTGCAAATAAAAGCAACTCCAATGGAGGGTAACAATCAACGATGTCTTGTATTTGCAAAGAATCCAAAGCATCATTCAAGGATCAAACACATTGATATTCAACATCATTTTATAAAATAGAAGATTGAAATGGAAGTGATTGATATGAAGTATTGTGTAATAGAAGATATGCTTATTGATTTGTTGACAAAGGCATTAGTAAAAGATAGACATCACATATTGACTAAGGTATTTTGATTAAAAGTCTTTTAACTAATAGCAAAATAAGAGTGTTAAAATAAGTAAATAAAAGTAAAAGTAGAATAAATTACCTTATAAAAAATATTATCTGATATAAGTTATGAATGGTCAAAAAATTGACTCTTGTTGGTTAAAACGAGCATCCTATAGATATAGGATTAGGTCAAGGATCAAAAGTCAAAATCAAAAAGATAAAGTATGAATTAAAAAATATTCAAAGATTAGGTAAGAATAATTAATGTTTGACATAGGATATCCTTGTAGTTAATAAGATGCCAAAAGATCTTAGGACCATGTATATAAAAGTCAAAGAATAGAAGTTATCTTTTAAAGTAGCGACTACCATGTATAAGTATTAGGTTTTGGAAGTGAAAGACATCTTATTCCATACTTTTTTTATATGCAACCTTATTGATATTAAGTGTTGTAACTTCATAGTACTTGTTCTTTAATATTATCTATATTAATTTAAAATCTATATTTTATTGCTATTATGGCTATATTAATAAAGATTTAAATATTTATAATCTCAAATTTTATTGTAGAATTATTTGCATTGATTTTAAGTATTCAAATCGTAATTCTTTCAACTTTCATAATTAATATATAATCACAATTAAATTAACTTCTAAAATTTATATGTACCTAATATTGTTGTATGAATTTTTGCATGGATATTTCAATAAGGAAGTCAATAGAAAAGAGAAAATGAAGAATATGGTTCAATTTTATAACTAATTTCTTTGATTCATAAAAAAAGAAGTGATTGGATAGAAGTTTTGAAGGCAAAAGATATTGCAACAAGGTTTGAAGCTTTTATATTCTATTGCATTTTTAAGAAGTGATGTATTTTGTAATACAAATCAAAGCCTAAGATTGAATTAGGTTTTAAAGAAGCAAGTTGTAGAAGTTGGTGATCATTGCTCACATGTGTATAAACTTTATTAAGTTTTAGAAAATAAAAAAATTACTTTTTTCACAACATATAAAATAATATCTTTAAGAAAAAAATTTTGTGCCTTCACACCATTATCATATTGACAAGACTCATAATAGTAGAAATAATCTTTGGAGCATCCACATGTTTTTATGAAAAATAATGTATAATCTTATACTTCCTTTTATTAATATGTGTACTTTTATAGCAAAAATTTATATATAATTTATATCTAAGTCAATTTTATTATATATTTTTAATTATATAATAAAAATATTTAAAATAGAATAAATTCAAATTAAATCAAATTAAAACATAAATACTAATTTATTTTCAACTTATTGTAAATGTGGTCAAGGTTGTCTTTGCATCTATGAAACTAAAATAAACTGATGTAATGTTCTAGCAAGACTAAAGAAAACCAAGCAATGTGTTAATAATAAATATAGTTGCTTTTAACGTCAAGCACTTTATGTAGAATAATACATTATTATGCGGATGTCAAAGACATGAATCTCAAAAAAAACAAATCTTCAATATACTCTTGTGTCACTAAAAAGAATTAGAAAGTCACTCAAAGATAATATAGTATTGAACTAAAACGGCTATTACTAAAAATAAAAAGACTAAAAAATCTTAAAACAAGACTAAGGACTAAAAAGGCATTGACAAGAGTAAAGAAGGCTTTATTCTTTCTTCCATATATATTCTTAATTAGGAACTATTTGGTAATGTCTTGTAGGACCTCCAAAAGATGTTGATTTTGTAAAACATGCATCTTAACTTGTAAGATAAGTTTTCTATATGTATGTCATATAGTTAGCTTATTCCATAAGCTACCAATATGTGGTTAACTTGTTGACCAAGTTTCTAACTTATTAATCAACTACAAACACAGTCAAGGCAAGGTCTATGAAGCTTCTAAAAAGCTTTTCTATAACATATTATGAAATAAATTTACTTTTACTAACTTCTATTTAATCATATAGGTAAATATTAAATTGAAAATGTATGTCCATGACATTTTTCCCTCTTCTAGGGACAAGTTTCATAAAGAGCGGTCTTCATATCTTGACGAAATTTAAGATGTGGCAAATTGTATTTGCAACATACTCTTATCTTTGTTCTCTTTGAAGATGGTTGATAGGTCCTCTCAACCAATGATAATGTCTTATACAAGGGACGCAAAGACAACCTTGTTATTTCATTGTTGTTTAAGCCTCTGTAATTTTTTTTATTAATAATATTTATAATACTGTTAGGAGTTGTTTCTACCTTTAATAAAATCACCAAACATCAAGAGTCTCTTCTAAGATTATGATATCAAACTATCACGGACATAGAAATACAGACTCGAGATCTAACAAGAAGTTCAAAAAGAACTGGCAAGAATTAGATTAATCAGATGAATACAAGAACAACACCAAAGAGGTGAGCTAGAGCTCCAAGAGATGTATTGTCGAGACTGAAGAACTCTTCAGCCTCAATTCCAATATATACTCCTATTTAGGAAGCTTCTCAAGGAACTTCTATCAACTACGAAGCTTCTAAAAGGTTCCAGAGACTTGTTTCTAGAAAGTTCTAGAAACTTGTCTCTAAAAGGTTCTAAGGACTATGTTTCTAACATCACCCCCTCCTTTAGCTTCGAGGTCTCTGAGAAGCAATATTGTTGTTAATCAGTACCAACGTAAGAAAATGAAGATCTGTCGCATAACATCTGCTATGAACTCCAACTATTGTTCACAAGGCAAGTGGTTCATCCACCCTTGAAGCCAACGGTAGTGGCCCACTCCTTCAACTTCTCATCAAGCATGAACTTCCGTTGTCGTATTACATACTTTCCTGCTCGAGAACGCGCCGGGCGTCTGGCTGTAGAAGGTAGTATGGAGATCCACCGATAGTCAAGTAGTCTATCAGTTTTTACTGCTGGAATATAAACGACTGTAAGAATATACCGTAAATCTTTACTGATGCCCTTCGACTGCTTGTCGAAGTCCTTTTTTTGCCCCAGCCGGTAGGTCTCTAGACGTTACAGAGAACCCCGAACAACCCAAACTGTTAATCTTCAATACCCCTTTGTACTTACGATCTTGTATCCACTGACTGTCTTGTTAGATTAATCCAATAAATTTCATTCACTCCGCATACTCAATCCTATAGACACCCCTTTAATCCTTCAATCACAGACGTAACTCGATTTTACAAAACAATCAAGAGTATTCAAACCCACTTCATTTAAAAATCCCGATTCACCATTACAACACTGACTTCAGCAGCGATTGCCTCAGTCGTCCCAAAACTCTACGAAGAAGAAAAATCCAAATTCTAATTCTTTCCTTCCCCGACCCAAAGCATGAAGCTCTTCTCTCTAATTCCCTTGATCTTCCAAAAACCTCCAATGAAAACCGAACTAGTAACCTTGCAAAAGCTTGAAAACTCGCTCCCCCCCCCGATTCCCCCGAAAAAAAAACCTCCCCCCTCAAAACTATATCCCCCCCTAACCTTATCCTCTGAATTTCTTCAATCTTCCATCTTAGATCCGGAATTGGCTCCCACCTCAAGCTTGGATCCGAAATTGGCTCTCGCCGTCAAGCTTTCTCCTCCGTTTTTACCTTTAAGAAATCCATTTACCGAAAACAACGTTCCCTAAAACAGCACAAAGAACAGGACAGCCTGAAACAGAATCGAACCCCGTAATCGGGACCACATTGAGTCGCCCAACCAATTCAGGTCATATATTGGGAAAGATGTCCGTAGTAACCTGGATGTTCCAGTAATTGGGTCAAATTGGTCCTCGCGTCAGATTGGCTAAGACCCGTAGTAAGACCTGGATTTCCCGTAATTAGACTGCATTGGGTTGACCGACCAATTCAGGTCTCATATTGGATAAGAGGACCCGGATTGGATTATCGAAATTGGATCCAATTGGCTCCTCGAACCCGTCGTGTGAATTGGTCCTTCTCTTCCTGTTGACTCCCGTTATTGGAATCGAATGGAGCATTTCAGTATGCCCCGGCTGACTGTAACGGAGTGACTGAACCTGACCACTCAGTATTTGTATTGGAGTTGGTCGATGCTCCCAATATTCGAGGTAACTGAATATTAATAAAATTCCCCTTTCTTTTTATTTTCACTATATACTCGTGTTACAACACGACATCCACCCCCTCTGAACCTGTGCATCCTCCGGTATGCACCAATTTACCCAATTGCTGTTTGATTCAGAATATATCCCCTACGTCTTTGTCCAGTTCGTCTTCGTCACCTTCATTATCCATATCACTTTCATCTTCTTGCTGCGGAATCTCTGTACCTTCATTAAGGTCTTCTATATTCATCTCTGCGTGTCTTCGTTTAAATATTTTTACTCGCTTCCCTGCAATTGGTATTTTCAATTTTGTACCATCTAACTCCCGTAATGAGTAAGTCGCATTATCATGAACAGTTGCTATAACATATGGTCCAAACCAACGTTTTGAAAATTTCCGTAAAGTCTTATGTTGATTATCCAGACTATTGTCATAAATAAGTACCCAGTCACCTTCCTCGATTGCTTTTGGTCTCAATCGATGTTGCTTATCGAATCGCGCCTTGTTTTGTAACCTTGCTCTTTTTAACCTTTCTAATGCTATCTGGACATCTTCCGTTCTTTGCTCCAATTGTCGAATCCTAATAGTCAGAAGTTCTTCTCTTGTCAATCCATCTTCCCATGGTAGCATACTCCAAGTAAGTACCTTTTCTTCAATTGGCATAATTGGTTTTTGACCTGTCATAAGTTCTACTGGCATATATCCTATCACCGAACTATGTGTTGTTCGATCAGCCCATAATGCAAATGACAAAAGCCGTGGCCACTCTTTAACCTTCCCATTACAAGCTTTAACCAATGCTTTCACAATCGGCGGGTGACCGCGTTCGCTTTTTCCATTCCCTTCTGGATTATAAGCAGTAGTCAGTGATAGTTTAACTCCACATTTTTCAAAGAACTTACGAGCTTCTTGTGCATTTAATTCTCCACGATCTGCAGTGATTTTTCCTACGCACCCGTAACGGCAAATGACATCTTCAAGCAAAAACCTACAAATCCCCTCTGTAGATTTTGTCCTCAATGCTCTTCCTTCTACTTGATTTGATAAATGTTCACGAGCTAAAACCAAGTATCTCATCTGCCATAACCCAACCGGCATAATAACCAAATCAACAATCCATTTAAAATGAATAGCCAGAGGATACGTAGGATGAAGACCATCTCGATGTCGGATATTAGAATACGATTGACAGATTTCACATGACTCTACAAATGAGAGCACATCTCGATACATATTTTTCCACCAATATCGTTCCTTGAGTTTAGCAAAAGTAGCCCAGATTCCTCTATGCCCTGCCCATAAACTATCATGAAACTCCTTTAATAATTTTAGTTTTTCTTCCCTTTTGCCTATCCCTCGTTGTGGCATCCCAATTCCTTTCTTCGGTCTCTTCCATAAGAATCCATCTCGAAGTAAAAATTCATATGCTTTTTTTCTTATTTGATTGAATTTTTCTGTAGGCCAATTCCCCTGCTTAGACAAGGTATTCAAATAATGACCAATATCCAATAATTCTCCTTCATAAGATTCTTCAAGAAATAGCTTGTCTTCTCTGTTGAGATTCGATATTGAATAGAATTTCAATCCGACATCATCAATGTCTTCAACCATTTCGTCCTCCCTCTCGTATCTTGCTCGAGATAGCATATCTGCTACAAAATTGTCCTTTCCAAGGATATGCTTAAATTCTGGATTTAGTGACTTAATATAAGCAATCCATCCCAACATTGCAATATCTGGCGTTGAACAGTTAATAATCATTCCAAGCAATGGCAAGCAATCTGTTTCAATTACTACTACTGCCCCAATCAAATAGTCCTTTTGAGCTTTCATAGCCGAAACGACTCCCCAAAGTTCTCTTTTGACTTGCGAATATGCACGCTGACGAATACTTAAAACTTTAGCCCCAAATCGAACTGCAAATCTACTCCCATTCGAATCATCTTGATCCACCGCCCATCCAACGGCAATTGGACTAGCGTCTACAGTAAGAATCACTGGTCTATTGCACTTATAATCAACCTTCCTCAATATTGGAGGTGACATCAATAATTTCTTCAATCTTTGCATTGCCTGAATATGCCTTTCTTTCCATTCAAATCGGTAACCCTTGCGTAACAGTTCATATAATGGATCCGCTATGTGAGCAAAATGAGGGATCCAGATTCGATCAAATACACATGCACCCAAAAACCTGCGAACCTCTGTTAAAGAATCACAATCCTCTTTCATCCTTCCAATTGCATCAACTTTAGTCGGATCTCGTTTTCTTCCGTAAGATCCGCATAAATGTCCAACAATTACAACCTCTCGCACTCCAAATACGGACTTCATACCCGATAATGTAAGATGAACTTCTCCAAGCCGAGTTAAAATCTTTTCACAATCTTGTATATGATCAACAACATATCTGCGACACCCCCTCGTATCTAAAGTTTCATCCTTATCTCCTTCTCTGCACCTTTTTATAGAAACATCATCCAGAAAAGGCATAGTCTTTTTCGGAATAAAATCTCTCAATACCTTATTCATCCCATTCATCATATGTGCAACTGAGTTGGTCGCGCCTTGAGGAAGAGTGCACATTCTAACCAATCCAAGCGGTGTCCTTATCGTTGTCATATCTCTACTTCCTTCGACAAGTTGAAATTGATCATAACCTGAATACAAATCACCCATTGAATAGATCGCCCTTCTAACAAACGCCTCAGTAAATTCATCTACAATAGGTCCAATTCCTGCATTCCTGACAGTTACAACATTCACCGGCTGCATATCTTGAATAAACCGTAGTGACCCATTCTTCTTAGGTACCGTGAACCATCGACTAGAATACGGCACAAATGAAGGTTATAATATTTTTATCTTTATCTTTTCTTTTAATAGCTCAACCAATTTAGGTAAATGTGCCCTCGGTACTGGAATCGGTCTTAGATTCCAAGGTACATGTGGTAGAGTGAAGATAACCATAGGTGTTATAATATTTGGATCCACACACCCAATTTCATAAGATTCGAAGGCAAACGATCTACCTTGTTTAGCCAACATCTTTTTGAAGCAAGTAATTTCCTCCGGCAATAAAGAACCATCAGAACCAATCTTCAATTCTTCAAAAGGCTCTTCAGTAAACTGATGTCCAATACTCATTGGATCTCTTAAACTTGCTTCTTTTAATGCTTCTCCCATTTGTTCTTTAGAATCCTCTAGTAATGGTCCGGCAATAGGCTTTACCTTCTTATCTGCCGTTTTATATCTCGTCTCTACTGTGACTTCTGGTGCTTGAAAAGATTCAAGCATGGTATAAACCTCTCTCGAATGAATCTCAACAATCTTATCATTATCCCCTAACCCAATAGATGTAATCAATTCCAATGAATCTTCTAGCCCATTTTCTTCATAAACACCCAAAATCCTCTCATCATCTTGCAATGTACCTATCTTGCGTAACTGTCCTTCAATATCATATAATCTTTTTCTTTCTTTTCTTTTAAAATCATCAACTTTCTTATACATAATATTTCCATTCTCCAATATACCAATAAAACTCGCATCAAAGGCACCTTCATCTCGCGAGAGTACCTCCTCTTTTGTACCTCCATAATTTCGCTTTACAGTGGTACCTCCCCAAAATCCTTAAATCCTTCAACAATCTTTGGCAATGGTTTCTCCCTCAACCTATCTCGATTCCATTCATGGTTAGGAGGTACTGTTAGAAATTGTACAGCTTTCCTCCCATCTTCGCTCCGTATCCTTGCATAAGCAGAACCATCGTCAAGTACCTTTGTTTCCATCCGTGTTGCCGTGATATAAGGTTGTTCTAAAATCAACGGATAAGACGTTGTATCTTGAACGAAGAAATGTTGCTCCGTCGCAACATCCCCAATCTAAATTTTGACATCTAGACAAGCTCCATATAATTCGCCTCGTGTGTTATTAGCTGCTCGTATTGCCCATCCATGTTCCATATCAATTGGCCATTTTTGCTTCTTATAAAGATCTTTAGACATGAGATTTATTTCAGAACCATGGTCCACCAAGGCAACTATTGGTTCTTCTATATCTCCTACCTTCACCAATACCTCAATAGTTGTCCTTGCCCAATGCTTTCGAGTATAATGGCTCAAAGTTTTTATTTCCTTGTCACTAGAATCTTCGAAACGTACTCGCTGATTATACTCATTCTTTTCATTTGTTGGTTGCTTGTAATCAATATCAACCTCTTCTTCATCTCTACATATTCTTGCATCAATAGCATGACTCATTCCAGTTTTGCTCATTAATTGCCTCTTTCGCTTAATGCTGTCAATGATAACATCATGAAACTCCTTCTTTGCAATTCCCAAGACTTCTTTCAGTGTGAATTCCACCTTAGCGTTTAATATACGTTCTTCCAACACCCCTTTCAAATTTGTTGCCGCTTCAATGTCAGAAAGTAGCTTATAAGCAATTGATTTGCCCTTATCTTTTGTCTCCATTGTTTTTTCTCCCAATGATGCTGAGGTATCCTTTACAGGCAATTCTTGTGAAGCTGCCTCCCGAGCCTTGTCTCCTCGAGTTTGCCTCTTAAAAGAATTTCCTTCTCTAGTATCATCAAAATTTCCTCGTCTCTTTTCTTCCATCAAAGCTTCATGTTGGCTCTTAGCAATATATGCATGAACTGAAAGAGACTCAACAGGATCCTCCCAACCTGTTCTTCCTCGTATTGTAGCTCAAGTTCTCAATAACGCTTCTCGAGGTAATTTCCCTTCTTGCATTGTAGAAACGGCAGAAGCCCAAAACTCACTAGTTTCCGTACTCCCACCAATTTCATCATCTACTCTAACACCATAACTTGCACTTTCTCGTACTACTGTTTCATGCTCTTTTAAGTAATCTTGAACCAATGCTTTCATTCCTCCCTTGCCAAAATTGATTTGAAGAAGATCCTCCCTATCTTTCAATGCTATCTTCCCATCTTTCCAGCAAATAATTCCCTGCCGTATCATATTATTAAATTCATTGCAATCTTTTCTAGTGTGTGAAGCATCATCACACCAAATGCATCTTTGTACATATCCTTGTTTTGAAACATTCTTCGAATTATTTATAGAAGTATTCTCTTCAAGTCTTGCCAATTTGATTTGAAGATCTCGCATTCCTCATATAATTTCTTCTATACCCATATCTGCTTTCTTTGACAAGGATGTCGAAGGTTGAACTGTAGGTATTGTCGGTGGTGTTGTACGTACTGGAGCTTTGGGTGCTTGTACTGTTTTCGGAATATTGCTCCTATCCTTCCTCCTTTCTTTTTTTGTAAGCAACCCCACCGCATCTTCAACGTTCTTCCACTTCGTTGTCAATCCTTCATCTTCTTCTTTGTCTTCAAGAAGGGGTTCTAATTTCTCTTGCAATTCTCCATCAGCAGCTTGAAGAAATAGATCAACTTTGTTCGGCTCCAATGTCAATTTTTCTACCTTCGATAATTGAGAGTACTGCCTTTCAAATTCCCTTAGTAGCTCTGTTGCTTGCAAATTCTTATTGGGCCGTTCAATCCATCCCAGAAACAGCTTCTTAGTAACGCGATCAGCATCTTCCAAGAAATATTCGTCTTTCAATGTATGTGAAAAATCCTCCCATGAATTCCCACAACGATCTGTAATCGATGTAATGTGGTCTCTTATCTCCGGTATCGTGGCAAGTCCAAATAGTGCAACCATTTTTTTCTCAGAAACCCGATTTAATTCCATTTCACGAACATAACATCTTAAATACCTTGAAATATTCCTCCCATCAAATTGATCAATTTTATTGACCACTGCTTGCAATGCTTTGGTTGCCAAAGCTTCCTTTCGATCATTGCTTTGCTGTTGCTGCATTGACAATGAGAAGGCTTGAAACAAACTAGCAATAGACGGATCCATGTGCATATCTTGTCCTTTAGAAGACTCCCCACCAGAAACTTCTCCCAAAAATCCTTCAAAAAATTTATTTTCGTTTTTCATAAAAATAAAGATAAAATCAACCGAAATCCAATACCTTCTACCTCAAGCTTTCACGTTGGGTTCACCACTTATGTCGTATTACGTGCTTTCCTGCTCGAGAACGCGCCGGGCGTCTGGCTGTAGAAGGTAGTATGGAGATCCGCCGATAGTCAAGCAGTCTATCAGTTTTTATTGCTGGAATATAAACGACTGCAAGAATACACCGTAAATCTATACGGGTGTTCTTTGACTGCTTGTCGAAGTCCTTTTTTTGCCCCAGTCGGTAGGTCTCTAGACGTTACAGAGAACCCCGTACAACCCAAACTGTTAACCTTCAATACTGCTTTGTACTTACGATCTTGTATCCACTGACTGTCTTGTTAGATTAACCCAATAAATTTCATTCACTCCGCATACTCAATCCTATAGACACCCCTTTAATCCTTCAATCACAGACGTAACTCGATTTCACAAAACAGTCAAGAGTATTCAAACCCACTTCATTTAAAAATCCCGATTCACCATTACAACACTGACTTCAGCAGCGATTGCCTCAGTCTTCCCCAAAACTCTACGAAGAAGAAAATTCCAAATTCTATGTCTTTCCTTCCCCGACCCAAAGCATGAAGCTCCTCTCTCTAATTCCCTTGATCTTCAAAAAACTCCAATGAAAACCAAACTAGTAACCTTGCAAAAGCTTGAAAACTCGCTTCCCCCCCCGATTTCCCGTCAAAAAAAAAAACCACACCCCTCCAAAACTATACCCCCCCCTAACCTTATCCTCTGAATTTCTTCAATCTTCCGTCTTAGATCCGGAATTGGCTCCCACCTCAAGCTTGGATCCGAAATTGGCGCTCGCCGTCAAGCTTTCTCCTCCGTTTTTACCTTTAAGAAATCCATTTACCGAAAACAACGTTCCCTGAAACGGAACAGAGAACAGGACAGCCTGAAACAGAATCGAACCCCGTAATCGGGACCACATTGAGTCGCCCGACTAATTCAGGTCCTATATTGGGAAAGATGCTCGTAGTAACCTAGATGTTCCCGTAATTGGGTCAAATTGGTCCTCGCGTCAGATTGGCTAAGACCCGTAGTAAGACCTGGATTTCCCGTAATTAGACTGCATTGGGTTGACCGGCCAATTCAAGTCTCATATTGGATAAGAGGACCCAGATTGGATTATCGAAATTGGATCCAATTGGCTCCTCGAACCCGTCGTGTGAATTGGTCCTTTTCTTCCTGCTGACTCCCGTTATTGGAATCGAACGGAGCATTTCAGTATGCCCCAGCTGACTGTAACGGAGTGACTGAACCTGACCACTCAGTATTTGTACTAGAGTTGGTTGATGCTCCCAATATTCGAGGTAACTGAATATTAATAAAATTCCCCTTTCTTTTTATTTTCACTGTATACTCGTGTTACAACACGACACCGTGTCCTCATTATGAAATTGTCCTGCAAATACGCCTTCTAGCTGACCATCGTAAGTAGGCTCGAACTCGAATACAATCACCAATGATCGGTTATTCGATATCCTCCGTTGTCGTCGTGGTATAGGCAGTTCTTCATCTCGGGGTCACCTTCGTGAGCTAGTCGATTGAGATAATTTGACTGGCATAGTATCTATCTCTTGGCTATCCATATCAGAAGACCAAACTATGGCTACTGAAAAAATTCTATTTTATCTTGGAGAAAATAACTACATCAATTGCGAATTTTGGTGGTGCTCTCCCCCTTTCTTATATTCTTGGGTGAACAAGCTTTAGAAGGAAGCTATCGTCGAACCGGCTTAAGTTTATGAGGATGTTGTTGATGAAACTCTTGTACCTTTTGTGGCACATTGGCGAGATTTTCAGCTGGCTCCCACGTTAGCTCATTAATGTCGTAGCCGCTCCAATGAACAAGTTATTCCAACTTACTCCACCTTTGCCGTAAATCCAGCACCTTTTCAACCTCATATTCCTCGTGGTTCTTGATCTCAATACTAGGTGGCGGACATTGCACTCTTCTAGGAAAAGACGACTCTCGATAAGGCTCCAACACAGAAACATGAAAGACTGGATGTACCTTCATAGAAGCCGGTAATTCCAAACGGTACGCCACTGGATTGATTTGCTTCTGAATAATAAATGGTCCCAATCTTCGATAGTCTAATTTATCACATGATCGCTTAGTCTTGATATTCCGTTGAAGAAGCCATGCTTTATCTCCAATTTTGAAAGTAGGTGCTTGATTCTGAAATCTATCTGCAGATGCCTTGTAGGATTCTTGAGCGGATTATAATTGAAGCTTCAACGTGTTTTGAAGCTCTGATAGTTGTTTCGCAAATCCTTCAGCTACTGGATTGTTATTTATTGATGGACTCAATAAATCAAGCTTCGGATGATACCCATAGTTGGAAAAGAATGGTGCGTATTGAGTCGACGCATGTAGGGTGTTGTTATATACAAAATCGACTAGCGGTAGATATGTGGTCCAATCATCTTGTTGATAGTTGATACTGCTTTGTAAGTATTGTTCCAAGACTTGGTTCACCCGTTGTCGTATTACGTGCTTTCCTACTCGAAAACGCGCCGGGCGTCTGGCTGTAGAAGGTAGTATGGAGATTCGTCGATAGTCAAGCAGTCTATCAGTTTTTACTGCTGGAATATAAACGACTGCAAGAATACACCGTAAATCTATACGGGTGCTCTTCGACTGCTTATCGAAGTCCTTTTTTTGTCCCAGCCGGTAGGTCTCTAGACGTTACAGAGAACCCCGTACAACCCAAACTGTTAACCTTCAATACTGCTTTGTACTTACGATCTTGTATCCACTGACTGTCTTGTTAGATTAACCCAATAAATTTCATTCACTCCGCATACTCAATCCTATAGACGCCCTTTTAATCCTTCAATCACAGACGTAACTCGATTTCACAAAACAGTCAAGAGTATTCAAACCCACTTCATTAAAAATCTCGATTCACCATTACAATACTGACTTCAGCAGCGATTGCCTCAGCCTTCCCAAAACTCTACGAAGAAAAAAATCCAAATTCTATGTCTTTCCTTCCCCGACCCGAAGCATGAAGCTCCTCTCTCTAATCCCTTTGATCTTCAAAAACCTCCAATGAAAACCGAACTAGTAACCTTGCAAAAGCTTGAAAACTAGCTCCCCCCCCGATTCCCTAGAGAAAAAAAAAACCCCCCTTTCAAAACTATATCCCCCCTAACCTTATCCTCTGAATTTCTTCAATCTTCCATCTTAGATCCGGAATTGGCTCCCACCTCAAGCTTGGATCCGAAATTAGCTCTCGCCATCAAGCTTGGATCCAAAATTGGCTCTCGTCGTCAGAGCTTTCTACTCCGTTTTTACCTTTAAGAAATCCATTTACCGAAAACAACGTTCCCTGAAACAGCACAGAGAACAGGACAGCTTGAAACAGAATCGAACCCCGTAATCGGGACCACATTGAGTCGCCCGACCAATTCAGGTCCCATATTGGGAAAGATGCTCGTAGTAACCTAGATGTTCCCATAATTGGGTCAAATTGGTCCTCGCGTCAGATTGGCTAAGACCCGTAGTAAGACCTGGATTTCCCGTAATTAGACTGCATTGGGTTGACCGACCAATTCAGGTCTCATATTGGATAAGAGGACCCGGATTGGATTATCGAAATTGGATCCAATTGGCTCCTCGAACCCGTCGTGTGAATTGGTCCTTCTCTTCCTGTTGACTCCCGTTATTGGAATCGAATGGAGCATTTCAGTATGCCCCGGCTGACTGTAATGGAGTGACTGAACCTGACCACTCAGTATTTGTATTGGAGTTGGTCGATACTCCCAATATTCGAGGTAACTGAATATTAATAAAATTCCCCTTTCTTTTTATTTTCACTATATACTCGTGTTACAACACGACATCCACCCCCTCTGAACCTGTGCATCCTCCGGTATGCACCAATTTATCCAATTGCTGTTTGATTCAGAATATATCCCCTACGTCTTTGTCCAGTTCGTCTTCGTCACCTTCATTATCCATATCACTTTCATCTTCTTGCTGCGGAATCTCTATACCTTCATTAAGGTCTTCCATATTCATCTCTGCGTGTCTTCGTTTAAATATTTTTACTCGCTTCCCTGCAATTGGTATTTTCAATTTTGTACCATCTAACTTCCGTAATGAGTAAGTCGCATTACCATGAACAGTTGTTACCACATATGGTCCAAACCAACGTTTTGAGAATTTCCACAAAGTACTATGTTGATTATCCAGACTATTGTCATAAACAAGTACCTAGTCACCTTCCTCGATTGCTTTTGGTCTCAATCGATGTTGCTTATCGAATCGCGCCTTATTTTGTAACCTTGCTCTTTTTAACCTTCCCAATGCTATCTGGACATCTTCCGTTCTTTGCTCCAATTGTCGAATCTTAATAGCCAAAAGTTCTTCTCTTGTCAATCCATCTTCCCATGGTAGCATACTCCAAGTAAGTACCTTTTCTTCAATCGGCATAATTGGTTTTTGACCTATCATAAGTTCTACTGGCATATATCCTGTCACCGAGCTATGTGTTGTTCGATCAGCCCATAATGCAAATGACAAAAGCTGTGGCCATTCTTTAACTTTTCCATTACAAGCTTTAACCAATGCTTTCACAATCGGTGGGTGACCACATTCGCTTTTTCCATTCCCTTCTGGATTATAAGCAGTAGTCAGTGATAGTTTAACTCCACATCTTTCAAAGAACTTACGAGCTTCTTGTGCATTTAATTCTCCACGATCTGCAGTGATTTTTCCTATGCACCCGTAACGGCAAATGACATCTTCAAGCAAAAACCTACAAATCTCCTCTATAGATTCTGTCCTCAATGCTCTTCCTTCTACTTGATTTGATAAATCTTCACGAGCTAAAACCAAATATCTCATCTGCCATAACCCAACCGGCATAATAACCAAATCAACAACCCATTTAAAATGAATAGCCAGAGGATACGTAGGATGAAGACCATCTCGATGTCGGATATTAGAATACGATTGACAGATTTCACATGACTCTACAAATGAGAGCACATCTCGATACATATTTTTCCACCAATATCGTTCCTTGAGTTTAGCAAAAGTAGCCCAGATTCCTCTATGCCCTGCCCATAAACTATCATGAAACTCCTTTAATAATTTTAGTTTTTCTTCCCTTTTGCCTATCCCTCGTTGTGGCATCCCAATTCCTTTCTTCGGTCTCTTCCATAAGAATCCATCTCGAAGTAAAAATCCATATGCTTTTTTTCTTATTTGTTTGAATTTTTCTGTAGGCCAATTCCCCTGCTTAGTCAAGGTATTCAAATAATGACCAATATCCAATAATTCTCCTTCATAAGATTCTTCAAGAAATAGCTTGTCTTCTCTGTTGAGATTCGATATTGAATAGAATTTCAATCCGACATCATCAATGTCTTCAACCATTTCGTCCTCCCTCTCGTATCTTGCTCGAGATAGCATGTCTACTACTAAATTGTCTTTCCCGATGATATACTTAAATTCTGGATTTAGTGACTTAATATAAGCAATCCATCTCAACATTGCAATATCTGGTGTTGAACAGTTAATAATCGTTCCAAGCAATGGTAAGCAATCCGTTTCAATTACTACTACTGCCCCAATCAAATAGTCCTTTTGAGCTTTCATAGCCGAAACGACTCCCCAAAGTTCCCTTTTCACTTGCGAATATGCACGCTGACGAATACTTAAAACTTTAGCTCCAAATCGAACTGCAAATCTATTCCCACTGGAATCATCTTGACCCACAGCCCATCCAATGGCAATTGGACTAGCGTCCACAGTAAGAATCACTGGTCTATTGCACTTATAATCAACCTTCCTCAATATTGGAGGTGACATCAATAAATTCTTCAATCTTTGCATTGCCTGAATATGCCTTTCTTTCCATTCAAATAGGTAACCCTTGCGTAACAGTTCATATAATGGATCCGCTATGTGAGCAAAATGAGGGATCCAGATTCGATCAAATACACATGCACCCAAAAACCTGTGAACCTCTGTTAAAGAATCACAATCCTCTTTCATCCTTCCAATTGCATCAACTTTAGTCGGATCTCGTTTTCTTCCGTAAGATCCACATAAATGTCCAACAATTACAACCTCTCGTACTCCAAATATGGACTTCATACCCGATAATGTAAGATGAACTTCTCCAAGCCGAGTTAAAATCTTTTCACAATCTTGTATATGATCAACAACATATCTGCGACACCCCCTCGTATCTAAAGTTTCATCCTTGTCTCCTTCTCTGCACCCTTTTATAGGAACATCATCCAGAAAAGGTATAGTCTTTTCTGGAATAAAATCTCTCAATACCTTATTCATCCCATTCATCATATGCGCAACTGAGTTGGTCGCGCCTTGAGGAAGAGTGCACATTCTAACCAATCCAAGCGGTGTCCTCATCGTTGTCATATCTCTACTTCCTTCGACAAGTTGAAATTGATCATAACCTGAATACAAATCACCCATTGAATAGATCGCCCTTCTAACAAACGCCTCAGTAAATTCATCTACAATAGGTCCAATTCCTGCATTCCTGACAGTTACAGCATTCACCGGCTGCATATCTTGAATAAACCGTAGTGACCCATTCTTCTTAGGTACCGTGAACCATCGACTAGAATACGGCACAAATGAAGGTTATAATATTTTTATCTTTATCTTTTCTTTTAATAGCTCAACCAATTTAGGTAAATGTGCCCTCGGTACTGGAATCGGTCTTAGATTCCAAGGTACATGTGGTAGAGTGAAGATAACCATAGGTGTTATAATATTTGGATCCACACACCCAATTTCATAAGATTCGAAGGCAAACGATCTACCTTGTTTAGCCAACATCTTTTTGAAGCAAGTAATTTCCTCCGGCAATAAAGAACCATCAGAACCAATCTTCAATTCTTCAAAAGTCTCTTCAGTAAACTGATGTCCAATACTCATTGGATCTCTTAAACTTGCTTCTTTTGATGCTTCTCCCATTTGTTCTTTAGAATCCTCTGGTAATGGTCTGGCAACAGGCTTTACCTTCTTATCTGCCGTTTTATATCTCGTCTCTACTGTGACTTCTGGTGCTTGAAAAGATTCAAGCATGGTATAAACCTCTCTCGAATGAATCTCAACAATCTTATCATTATCCCCTAACCCAATAGATGTAATCAATTCCAATGAATCTTCTAGCCCATTTTCTTCATAAACACCCAATATCCTCTCATCCTCTTGCAATGTACTTATCTTGCGTAATTGTCCTTCAATATTATATAATCTTTTTCTTTCTTTTCTTTTAAAATCATCAACTTTTTTATACATAATATTTCCATTCTCCAATATACCAATAAAACTCGCATCAAAGGCACCTTCATCTCGCGAGAGTACCTCCTCTTTTGTACCTCCATAATTTCGCTTTACAATGGTACCTCCCCAAAATCCTTAAATCCTTCAACAATCTTTGGCAATGGTTTCTCCCTCAACCTATCTCGATTCCATTCATGGTTAGGAGGTACTGTTAGAAATTGTACAGCTTTCCTCCCATCTTCGCTCCGTACCCTTGCATAAGCAGAACCATCGTCAAGTACCTTTGTTTCCATCCGTGTTGCCGTGATATAAGGTTGTCCTAAAATCAACGGATAAGACGTTGTATCTTGAACGAAGAAATGTTGCTCCGTCGCAACATCCCCAATCTAAATTTTGACATCTAGACAAGCTCCATATAATTCGCCTCGTGTGTTATTAGCTGCTCGTATTGCCCATCCATGTTCCATATCAATTGGCCATTTTTGCTTCTTACAAAGATCTTTAGACATGAGATTTATTTCAGAACCATGGTCCACCAAGGCAACTATTGGTTCTTCTATATCTCCTACCTTCACCAATACCTCAATAGTTGTCCTTGCCCAATGCTTTCGAGTATAATGGCTCAAAGTTTTTATTTCCTTGTCACTAGAATCTTCGAAACGTACTCGCTGATTATACTCATTCTTTTCATTTGTTGGTTGCTTGTAATCAATATCAACCTCTTCTTCATCTCTACATATTCTTGCATCAATAGCATGACTCATTCCAGTTTTGCTCATTAATTGCCTCTTTCGCTTAATGCTGTCAATGATAACATCATGAAACTCCTTCTTTGCAATTCCCAAGACTTCTTTCAGTGTGAATTCCACCTTAGCGTTTAATATACGTTCTTCCAACACCCCTTTCAAATTTGTTGCCGCTTCAATGTCAGAAAGTAGCTTATAAGCAATTGATTTGCCCTTATCTTTTGTCTCCATTGTTTTTTCTCCCAATGATGCTGAGGTATCCTTTACAGGCAATTCTTGTGAAGCTGCCTCCCGAGCCTTGTCTCCTCGAGTTTGCCTCTTAAAAGAATTTCCTTCTCTAGTATCATCAAAATTTCCTCGTCTCTTTTCTTCCATCAAAGCTTCATGTTGGCTCTTAGCAATATATGCATGAACTGAAAGAGACTCAACAGGATCCTCCCAACCTGTTCTTCCTCGTATTGTAGCTCAAGTTCTCAATAACGCTTCTCGAGGTAATTTCCCTTCTTGCATTGTAGAAACGGCAGAAGCCCAAAACTCACTAGTTTCCGTACTCCCACCAATTTCATCATCTACTCTAACACCATAACTTGCACTTTCTTGTGCTACTGTTTCATGCTCCTTTAAGTAATCTTGAACCAATGCTCTCATTCCTCCCTTGCCAAAATTGGTTTGAAGAAGATCCTCTCTATTTTTCAATGCTATCTTCCCATCTTTCCAGCAAATAATTCCCTGCCGTATCATATTATTAAATTCATTGCAATCTTTTCTAGTGTGTGAAGCATCATCACACCAAATGCATCTTTGTACATATCCTTGTTTTGAAACATTCTTCGAATTGTTTATAGAAGTATTCTCTTCAAGTCTTGCCAATTTGATTTGAAGATCTCGCATTCCTCGTATAATTTCTTCTATACCCATATCTGCTTTCTTTGACAAGGATGTCGAAGGTTGAACTGTAGGCATTGTTGGTGGTGTTGTACGTACTGGAGCTTTGGGTGCTTGTACTGTTTTCGGAATATTGCTCCTATCCTTCCTCCTTTCTTTTTTTGTAAGCAACCCCACTGCATCTTCAACGTTCTTCCACTTCGTTGTTAATCCTTCATCTTCTTCTTTGTCTTCAAAAAGGGATTCTAATTTCTCTTGTAATTCTCCATCAGCAGCTTGAAGAAATAGATCAACTTTGTTTGGCTCCAATGTCAATTTTTTTACCTTCGATAATTGAGAGTACTGCCTCTCAAATTCCCTTAGTAGCTCTGTTGCTTGCAAATTCTTATTGGGCCGTTCAATCCATTCCAGAAACAGCTTCTTAGTAACGCGATCAGCATCTTCCAAGAAATATTCGTCTTTCAATGCATGTGAAAAAACCTCCCATGAATTCCTATAACGATCCGTAATCGATGTAATGTGGTCCCTTATCTCCGGTATCGTGGCAAGTCCAAATAGTGCAACCATTTTCTTCTCAGAAACCCGATTGAATTCCATTTCACGAACATAACATCTTAAATACCTTGAAATATTCCTCCCATCAAATTGATCAATTTTATTGACCACTGCTTGCAATGCTTTGGTTGCCAAAGCTTCCTTTCGATCATTGCTTTGCTATTGCTGCATTGACAATGAGAAGGCTTGAAACAAACTAGCAATAGATGGATCCATGTGCATACCTTGTCCTTTAGAAGACTCCCCACCAGAAACTTCTCCCAAAAATCCTTCAAAAAATTTATTTTCGTTTTCCATAAAAATAAAGATAAAATCAACCGAAATCCAATACCTTCTACCTCAAGCTTTCACGTCGAGTTCACCACTTTTTGTCGTATTACGTGCTTTCCTGCTCGAGAACGCGTCGGGTGCTTGGCTGTAGAAGGTAGTATGGAGATTCGTCGATAGTCAAGCAGTCTATCAGTTTTGACTGCTGGAATATAAATGACTGCAACAATGTACCGTAAATCTATACGGATGCTCTTTGACTGCTTGTCGAAGTCTTTTTTGTCCCAGCCGGTAGGTCTCTAGACGTTACACAGAACCCCGAACAACCCAAACTGTTAATCTTCAATACCGCTTTGTACTTACGATCTTGTATCCACTGACTGTCTTGTTAGATTAACCCAATAAATTTCATTCACTCCGCATACTCAATCCTATAGACGCTCTTTTAATCCTTCAATCACAGACGTAACTCGATTTCACAAAACAGTCAAGAGTATTCAAACCCACTTCATTAAAAATCTCGATTCACCATTACAATACTGACTTCAGCAGCGATTGCCTCAGCCTTCCCAAAACTCTACGAAGAAAAAAATCCAAATTCTATGTCTTTCCTTCCCCGACCCGAAGCATGAAGCTCCTCTCTCTAATCCCTTTGATCTTCAAAAACCTCCAATGAAAACTGAACTAGTAACCTTGCAAAAGCTTGAAAACTAGCTCCCCCCCCCCGATTCGCCAGAGAAAAAAAAAACCCCCCTTTCAAAACTATATCCCCCCTAACCTTATCCTCTGAATTTCTTCAATCTTCCGTCTTAGATCCGGAATTGGCTCCCACCTCAAGCTTGGATCCGAAATTAGCTCTCGCCATCAAGCTTGGATCCAAAATTGGCTCTCGCCGTCAGAGCTTTCTCCTCCGTTTTTACCTTTAAGAAATCCATTTACCGAAAACAACGTTCCCTGAAACAGCACAGAGAACAGGACAGCTTGAAACAGAATCGAACCCCGTAATCGGGACCACATTGAGTCGCCCGACCAATTCAGGTCCCATATTGGGAAAGATGCTCGTAGTAACCTAGATGTTCCCGTAATTGGGTCAAATTGGTCCTCGCGTCAGATTGGCTAAGACCCGTAGTAAGACCTGGATTTCCCGTAATTAGACTGCATTGGGTTGACCGGCCAATTCAGGTCTCATATTGGATAAGAGGACCCGGAGTGGATTCTCAAAATTGGATCCAATTGGCTCTTCGAATCCGTCGTGTCAATTGGTCCTTCTCTTCCTGCTGACTCCCGTTATTGGAATCGAATGGAGCATTTCAGTATGCCCCGGCTGACTGTAACGGAGTGACTGAACCTGACCACTCAGTATTTGTACTGGAGTTGGTCGATGCTCCCAATATTCGAGGTAACTGAATATTAATAAAATTCTCCTTTCTTTTTATTTTCACTGTATACTCGTGTTACAACACGACACCATTCCGTTTGGCCATCAGTTTGAAGATAAAAAACCGAAGAAAGCTTGATATCCACCTTGAGTATATCAAAGAGAGATCTCCAAAACTTTGATACGAACTGGGTTCCTCGATCTGATACGATATCATCTGATAGTCCATGATATCAATACACATTATCGAGAAAGAGCCTTCCTGTGACTTCACTTGACGATGTCTTCTTCCAAGGGACAAAGTGTGCCATCTTTGTAAGCCGATCTACCACGACAAAGATGTTGTCAAATGAGTTTGATGATGGCAGGTCCATGATGAAGTCCATAGAAATTGAAGACCATGGTCGAAGTGGAATCGGTAATGGCTGTAGGAGTCCATAAGAGCGATGCCGAGGATTCTTGGATCTTGAACAGATGTCGCAGGAGAGGAAAAAATCTTTTACATCCTTCCACATTTAGGGCCACCAAAAATCTCAAGAAATAAGCTCCAAGGTCTTATTGAATCCAAAATGTCCCGCACTTGGAAAATTGTGGCGAGATTGAAGAACTCGGAGTCATGTTGGTACTTTTGGGATATATAACCGCTCCTCAAAGTATAAAAGATCTCCCTCCACCTTGAACTCGTCGTCATTGGCACGCTGCTTAATATCAATGGCTACTAAATCTTCAATGGTCACAACACGTACCTGATTCAGGAAGTCAGCATCAATTGGCACAATAGTAGTACAAAGCTGAAATTGCTCTAGCTTCAACAATGTCGTACATTGTCGATCAAACACTACTTTTCCAGCCTTTGGTACAAGATACGATCTCTTCGATAAGGCATCAGATAGTCCTTGTTGCTTTCCAGGTCGATAAGTGATAACAAAATCGAACCTAGATAGCAACATACTCCATCGAGCTTGACGTCAATTTAGAACTCGAGCCGACATGAAATACTCCAAATTCTTGTGATCTATATATATGGTCACTAGGTGTACAGCTCTTTCAAGAAAGTGATGCCATTCTTGGAAAGAATCCACTATAGTAAGAAGTTCCTTATCGTGGATTTCATAATTGATTTCAACAGCAGAGAACTTTCGAGAATAGAATACAACCAGATAGAGCTTCTTGTCTTCTCCCATTTGTGAAAGTACAGCTCTTAAAGCAAAATCCGAAGCATCAGTTTCTAAATAAAAGGCCTTTGTAAAGTCTGGATGTACCAAGATTGGAGCCGTAGTAAATACGGTCTTCAGGTCTTGAAATGCCTTCTCCGCTAGAGGTCCCCATTCCAGCTTATTCTTGCATGTCAACCGACTGAGAGGAGCAGCAACTTGAGAGTAATTCTTAATGAAGATCCAATAGAAGTTGACAAAACTAAGAAAGTATTGTACGTCTCTAACCGTCTTCGGAACCTCCCAAGACACGATTACTTCCACCTTCTTGGGGTCCATCTTCAAGCCTTCCGTAGTCGCAATGAATCCTAGAAACTCCATCTCTATTTCGTGAAATAAACACTTCTCCAACTTGGCATATAGTCCTCGCTCGAGTAGTTTCTCCAAGACCAAATGAATGTGCTTTTCATGCTCTTCTTCGTTTTTGGAGAATATCAAAATATCATCCAAATAGATGACAACAAAATCGTCAAGGTACTCTCGGAAAATATCATTCATCATATGTTGAAAGACCGCTCGAGCATTGATAAGACCAAAGGGCATGACATTATACTCAAAATGGCCATACCTTGTACGGAACGCTGTCTTCCACTCATCTCCTTCCTTGATTTGTACGAGGTTGTAAGCTCCCCTTAGATCAATTTTTGTAAAGATTTTTGCACGTCTAAGTTGTTCTAAGAGACCAAAAATCAAGGGTAACGGATAACGATTCTTCTTTGTTACTTTGTTGAGGCGTCGATAGTCTACGCACATCCGCAACGAACCATCTTTCTTCTTCACAAATAAGATGGGTGCTCCAGCTGACGATTTTGAATGATGGATGAAGTTCTTGGTTAGATTCTCATCGATGTACTTCCGTAACTCCGCCAACTCCATCTGCGATAGATTGTAGATTGGGCCAAAAGGCGGTTGTGTTCCTTCCTGCAAGTCTATAGCGCAATCATATGATCGATGTTCCGGTAGCATGTCGGCATTCTTCTTTTGAAACACGTCTTTAAAATCCTTATATTGCTAAGGTATACTTGTTGTCGAGATCTTCTCCCCAATAGTTGGAGCCGCATAAATGACAAATGATGTGCCTTCCTTGGACGATCTTATAAACGTTCTTGCTCCAATCAATAAGGATTTCTCTATTTGGGGTTTTCTACTAGGCTTGCTTTTGGGTGGTTTTGTGGGAAAGGTCATCTTCTGCAACCTCCAATCTATGGATGGATTATGCTTTTTCAACCATGAAAGACCAAGAATAATAAGATTTGATGGGGTTCTAATAATATTGAAAATAATATGACTACTATGGCCCTTAAACATCACTTCTATAGGTTTTGATTCATGGATGATACTACCAGACAATAAAGGTCGCCCATCTATGAACTCAACATGAACAAGTTTGGATTTTTGTACTAAAGGGATCTTATGACACTTCGCAAATTCTTCGTCTAAGAAACAAGCAGATGCTCTTGAATCTAATAATGCTAAGGTTCTCAGTTTTTGAGGGCCAATAAGCAAAGGGATTGTAAAGCAAAGGGCAGGTTGAGTGGAAAGAAAGGAACCTGGTTGTTATTGCGATATTTCACTGTCCAGTCGTACGGTTCCTATTGTGGCTGGGCATCCTCGTTTTCCTGAACAAACATGCCCCTAGTCTTGACAATACGTCGATTTTGCTTCTTGGGGTAGTTTCCAACTTTGTGGCCTTCTTCATCGCAATACAAGCATAGACTTTCCTCCATACGCTGTTTTTTTTCTTCTAAGGTAAGAGATTTGACACGTATCGCATCAATTTGCATGTCTTCTACCTCTAAATGTGAATTCACGCTGCTTGTCGACATAGTTGGGGCATGGCAAACCGTATGTTGTCTTGAACGTTAGTCTTGGCGGCGTTGGAATAGGCGATTATCGTACTTTACAACTTTACTTATATCTTCGTTGAGCATTTGTGGATCAGGAAGAGTTAACAGCAAATCCTTCACATCATTCCTTAAACCCCAATAGAATTGACTCATCAATGCTTCTTTGTCCCAATTGATGTCGCATGCTAATTGCTTGAAGTCCGATGCATAGACTGATGTAGACCGCATTCCTTGTCGTAGTGACCGGATCTTTGTTGTAGTCCATCGAACCTTGTCGTGTTCACCAAATGCTTCCGCAAATGCCTCTAAAAAGGTTTCAAAGTTGTTTAATATGGACGATCGTTTCTCAAACAAAGGAGCAAACCATGATAGAGCTTGCCCTGTAAGTAAGGTTCCAAGAAACCCAACACGTGATTCCTCTATTGCATAGTGTTCGGGCTGTAAAACTGTTATCAACCTGATTTGATTGATGAATCCTTGAAACTTGAAACGCGTACCATCGAACTTATCCGGAAAGCTAACTCGGGGCTCCTTATGTTATAGAACCAACGGTGCTTGTTGAACCTGAGGCAAAGTTGCTTCTCCAAGTACAGAAGTTTGAGGCTGGTGCAACCTAGATTGTGCCATCCCAGATGCTCCATCATTATAAAGCCTTGCCACGACTCATTCAATCTTTGCAGTTCTTTGCGATAACGTAGCGAGGGCATTCATGATAGCATCCAACTTGGACTCCGAACTTTCCGTCATACTAATGTCTTGGCCTTCGGCCATTCTAAGAGAAGGACAGAAATGACTCTACAAGAAGACAATATTGGTTTAGAGGAGGGTATTCCGCAACCTCTAAAATGCCTTAAGAGCTTCAAGAAAAGGGATAATTCACTCTCTCCAAGAAGAATAAGACTCCAATATTGTAACAAAAGAAGTATCAGTTTAGAGGAGGGTAATCCACAACCTCTAAAATGCTAGTACACTTCCAAGCAGAGGGATAATCCGCACTCTAACAAAGAAGAAACTAGCTCTGATATCTAAGGTGAGTGAAGTCTCGACAAATTGTCACAGACACAGAAATACAGACTCGAGATCTAACAAGAAATTCAAGAAGAACTGACAAGAACTAGATTAATCAGATGAATACAAGAACAACACCAGAGAGGTGAGCTAGAGCTCCAAGAGATGTGTTGTTGAGACTAAAGAACTCTTCAGCCTCGATTCCAATATATACTCCTATTTAGGGAGCTTCTCAATCAATTTCTACTAACTAGGAAGCTTTTAGAAGGTTCCAGAGACTTGCTTCTAGAAGGTTCTAGAAACTTATCTCTAGAAGGTTCTAAAGACTATGTCCCTAACATCTTCTACCAACTAAGAAGCTTCTAGAAGGTTCTAGAGACTTGTTTCTAGAAGTTTCTAGAAACTTGTCTCTAGAAGGTTCTAAGGACTATATCCCTAACACAAACACATTATTGTATTATGTGAAATCTTGCTCAAGAATGCATCAGGCACTTGTTGTAGAAACTAGAATAGAAATAGCTACAATAAAATCTTGATTTTAATAGAATATTAAATAAATTTTAATTAAACCTTAATAATATTAAATAAGCTTTAATCCAATTTAAAAGAAACCTTAAAAGAATTACAAGAAAAATAATAAGAAATCTTAAAGGAATTGAAAGAAAATTTATAATAAATCTTAAAAGAATCCTTGAGAAATCCTAAAAAATATTAGAATAATCACAAATATATCTTAAATAAATCTCAATCAATTTTTAATTTAAGCTTCATTAAAACTTTAATAGAATTCAATCAAACTTTCGATAAACCCTACACCTTAAACTAAATTCTAGACAAATCTTAAATCCTTAACTAAATCCTAGACGAACCCTAAATCCAAGACCAAATCCTAAATAAACTCTAATCTCTAAATAAAATTCTAAAAAAATCCTAAATCCTAAATCAAATCCTAAGAAAATTCTAAATCCTAAATCAAATCTTAAAAATATTCTAAATCCTAAATCAAATCCTAGACAAATCATAAATTCTATATCAAATACTAATTTTAAACCAAATTTTAACCAAATCTTAACCAATTCAATTTAATCCTAGCATTATTTTGAACCTCAATATCTATCAATTGAACCATTGTTCTTGTATAAAATTTTATATACTTTTCAACAATTAAGTCAATAATAAGCAAATTTGAAGATAATTACACTTATAAAATGGAAGAAAAATCCTAAAATCCATTTGAGTATTAATAGGCCTCCTATTCCAATCTAAATGTTAAACTTTCAATGCCAATATTTCCTTTTTAAACCATTCAATTGTTTTTAAATTTCATATATGTATAGAAAATCAAGTCTATAACCTTCATACAAATTTTTTATTCCAATCCAATTAATAAATTATGGAAGATCTTAGAAATTCTAATTACTTCTCAAAGTTTAATTTTTAAAACCTCAACCTACTTGAAATTCAATATCCTTTATGTCAACCATTTGATCAAGCTTAAACTTATAGTATATACTTGAAACAATTATTTTCATAAGTCTTCAAAATTTGAACTACAAATGTACTATCAAACTCAGAAAATTCTCTAAAATGTAATATTTTTTTTATTTCATAAATTCTAGAGTCAAATGAAATAATTGTGACTTTGCAAAGCTCTTGCTATGTCATTAGATACTAAAATCAGTCAAAGTTAATGCTTAAAAGAACTTTTTAAAGTTTTTTCTCTAATTTCATTCTTTTATTTGCAAAAAAAATCCCCAAATTGCCATAAGTATCTAATTTTGTACCTCAAGATCTGATTTTGATCCAAGTTGATAATTGGTCCTCTATGGATACCAAATATTACCTTTTTAAATTAATTTTTACTAAAATCAATTCCTTACTTCTTTTTACATATGCTCATATCCTTTATTTTTTTAGTCTATCTTATTTTACCTTATTTATGGCTTTACAAAGTAAGTAGAAGCCTACTTTGCAAAAAGAAAGCATTTATATCTTTATTTTTACTTTCTATTGGACTATTGTCTATTCTTTAAGATAATTTTTTATAATATTTGAAGTAAGATCATTTATAATGTAATACTTTTTTCAACTTTTTTACCTATTAATTGTGTTACATCATAACAACATAATTGAGGTAAAAAGAATTTACCTTAAAAAATTCTCGGCTTCTAGCTATCATTGATTGCTCAACCAATTCTCAAGATAAAAAAAAAATATATCAAATTTATATATAAAATTCTCCCTATATGAACAATTATATCAATACTTAAGTCCTTAGTATCAAAGATTATCAAAAATATGATAAAAATATTATAAAATCATGTATACCTTTAAGATAAACTTTTTCCAAACTTTAATAGCTCATATCTCACAATTGAATCATCCAAATAAACCAAAATTTTAACAACTACGACAATAAATTTCAACTATAAATTTATTATGGGTCTTATAATATTATCAAAATCCTAACAATAGCTTCAAACCCTTGTTTACATATACATATATGCAAATTTCTTCATATTTCACAAATTAAGTACTAAAATATCATAATTTTGATATATAGCTTTTTAACCTAATAACATACACTTTTGGAAATTTTGAGCTAAAAATTCATGTGAAAACTCAAGATATAGATCCAACCGTTATTATCAATAGAATGACTCACTTATTATCTTTGAATTACATGTCCTCTCTTCAATGCTCTTTAACTCTTTTAAACAAAGTTCAAATATAAAAATTGTTTTTCAAAAGATATAGATCTTAAAATCACCCTTGTAGCAACATTTCCTAATTTTCAAAATCTATCATAAAACATGTTATATTTAAGACATACTATCATGTTATATTTTAAAATCATGTTTTAAATATATCAATAGTAATAAAATATATAATAATATATTTAAATATAATATATAAAAATATATTTAAATATATCAATAGTAATAAAATCTATCATAAATTATGTTATATTTTGTTATTTATTCAAAACAGGACATGTCATTCTAGAAGATCTTCATCTTGATTATGTTGTCTTCAAGGTTGTGACAATTGCAATGTCTTATTTGATAAGTCAACAAATAAAAGCTCTTAAGTTGAATCTATTGATTATTGGTTCTCCATCTCTTTAACATCACAAATACACAAAAACTACAAACAAAGGTAGAAAGTAGAATACTATCTTTTTTGGATCTTGTTTCTTCTATAATAAAGATTTTTTATTTTTTATCTTGATATAGATGGATTTTGTCCATGAAAAAAATTTAATTCTCTTTATTGTATTTTTAAGATTTTTTATTGGCTTCTATATATGCTGACTAATATCATATCTGCACCAATGAACAAGATATTTCAACTTATTTTGGCATTGCTTTGAATCTAAGACTTCTTTTATCTTAAACTCTTGATTATTATTCATTTCTATAAGAAGAGGTGGCATTTGTTTTCTTTTCAAGATATTCACTGTCTTATATGATTCAAGAAGAGACACATGAATTATAAGATGTATCTCCATAGACTTTGATAAATGTAATTAATAAGCAACAGAATTAATTTGTTCATTCATAAGAAAAGGTCTAAGCCTACAATAGCCTAATTTGTCACAAAGAAAAATAGTCTTTTTATTACAATAGAATAATCATATCTTTTCATCCATTTTTACAATAGGCATCTACATTAATCTTTTGTTGTTCTTGAGCTCTCTATAATTGCACCTTCATTATTGCATGTAATTCAAACAAACGATTTATTAAATTATTTGCCACAAAATTATCAACTTTTAAAAAGTCAAAAATATTAAGTCGTAGATGATAACCATAATTAATAAAACAAAGGTGTTTCTTGAATAAAAGAGTGTACAAAATAATTATATGATGTCATATTATAATATCACTATATGGTGAAAATGTAATTAAAAATAAATTTCTAATTAATATCTAATTATCTTTATTTAATAATAATTTGAGATATTTAATCATGATATTTATAAAACCCTCTTAGTTTATTCTCTTATCTTAATAGTTAGTAGGTTAAAGGTTGATTAGTAATTTTACCTTCTAGATTATAGAGACTATTTTATTACCTTGAATAGACCATAAATTAGTAGAATTAGATTAGAAGTGATAAATAATTAATATGATTGATACGAAAATTAAATTGATGGTAGAATTGGACCAAAAATTCTTAAGATAGATTAGAATAATACTTGGAGGTCGATTGTTAGTGAGACAAGGTCAAAATCAGACATCTAGCTACTAAAATAACTACTTAGGATAAAATATGAATTTATTTAAAGATCAAGAATTAGAATTGGAGAGCTAGCTTGGAGTATGTTTCAAAGATATAAAGCTTGTTTTTATAAGATTTAGTTTGACTTTGCAATCCTTATTTAAAATCAAGGTTTGTATTAACAACTTCAAATTTATGCAATACAATTAAGGCTAGGACTTGGTTAGTTTGTGAGATTGATAACACATCTAAAATTCAAAATTCGACAATGCTTGGTTAATTAGGTGTACTAAGTGTTTATAAAATTTAATAATAATCTAATAATATGATTGAGAAATATCTAAATTTTGGTATAAGAAGATATTGGAAGTTGGCAGTTTGGGATTGGATAGAGTTTCTATGATATTTAAAGATCTATAAATTGGATCAAAGTGAAATTTGGCATGATATTAGAAGACTTAAGAATTAAGATATATATCAATTTTAAGTTGAAGTTAACTATTAGAGAAGTAAAAACCATTACTAGAACATTTGCATCAACTTTCAAGTTGGCGACTAAGTAACATTAATATAGTTTTTGGACATTTTCTCACAATTTGTAAGTTGTATTGAGGTGAATTCTTTTGAGTATATAAAAGACTTATAATGGAATTTTTGTGAAAAATTTTATTCTAAGTGGATGATTAGATTAGGAGCTACAACTTATTAAAACTTATTGATTAGGATTAGGAATTGCAAAGAAAATTCAAATTTTCTTAATTATAAAAGTAATAAGGCAATTAGAATTTATATATAGTTGAAATTATTAAAAAGAATATTTTTGAGTAATTTTTATTGAATTTGAGTAATTTTGAATTAAAATTCAAATTACATTCTTTTTATAAAGATAAAACATATTAGGATTTTTGGAATCTTGTAAAATATAATCCCACCTTTCTCAATATGATGCCTCTTGCATTCTCAAACAAGACAACATGTAATACAACAATGCAAACTTTGCTAAGGGCAAAAAAAATTTCCAATCATCTTCATGATAATTGATGGTATATCTAAAATATTGCTTCAAAATTTGATTCATCCGTTATATTTGTCCATCACTTTGAGCATGAAAAATTGAAGAGAACTTAATATCCACTTTTAGAATCTTAAAAAGGGCTCTTTAAAATCTTGATTTAAGTAGAATCTCTTTACTTGATATAATATCTTTAGACAATCCATAATAGCGATAGATATTGTTAAAAAAATAGTTATTTTTTTACATGTGATAGATTTTGTACATGATAAAAAATAAGCCACCTTGATAAAAAAAAATCTAATATTAAAAATAATAGAAACAAACAAACCTTAGATTGGAAGATCTGTAATAAAATCTATACAAATTGAAGACCATGATTGATTTGAAATAGGTAATGGCTGAAGAAGTTCACAAGGTTGATGGCAAGGAGTTTTGGATCTCAAATAAATATCACATGATTGTACAAAGTCTTTGATTGACTTGTACATTTGAAGCCACCAAAAATCTTTCAATGTTAGCTCCAAAGTCTTATTATATCTAAAATATCTAGCTATTGGAAAGTCATGACGAGCTTAAAGAATACATAATTATGCCATGTCTTTTAGAATGTATTATTATACTTTGAAATAGAATAAGAAAATATCATAAGATTTAGAGGAATTATTCTTGATATCATAGATAAGAAGATTAAAGGACATTCTTGATTGAATTTACTTAGTAAAGATTGAATCAATAGTAAATGTTGATTTTATTGCTTAAAGGTGAAAATGCTTTGGTTTCAAGAAAATCATTCTTTCTTGATAAAAAGATGCATTTATTTTTTTGATGCAAGATTAAAACATTTAGAAAGGACATTCAACAAACCTTATTATTTTATAAGTCAATAAGTGATCTTGAAATCAAATCTAGATAAAGACATGTTCTAATAATGTCGTATTGTGATACAATTATATGATAAAAATATGACTAAAAATTATTTTTTAATTAATATTCTATTATATTAATTCAACAAGAATTCAAAATATTTTAATAAGGCTTTTATGAAAGTCTCTTATCCTATTTTCTTATCTTAATAGCAAGTAGATAAAAGTTAATTAGTAGTTTTATCTTCTAGGATATAGAAACTCTTTTACTACCTTCAAAAGGCCATAAATTGATAAAATCAGGATAGAAGAGGTAAATGGTTGGTATGGTTGATAGTAGGATGAAGTTGAGGGTAGAATTGGGCTAAACATTCCTTAGGATAGATTAGATTCATACTCAAGTGTCCACTGTTTGTGAGACAAGATCGAAATCAAACCTCTAGGCACTAAAATGACCGCCTAAGGTAAATTAGAGAGGCATTCAAAGATTGAAAGTTAAGATTTGAGAGCTAGCTTGAAGCTTTTTTCAAAGGCATAAGGATTTTTTTTGTAAGATTTTTGAAGACTTAGCAATTGTTATTCAAAGTTAGGATTTATATTGGTAATTTGGATTTTATATAATATAATTAAGGCTACCAATTTTGGCTAGTTTGTGCAATTGGTGTAGCATCTATAATTCAAAATTTGGTATTATTTGGATTATTGGATGTACTAATTATATACAAAAAATTTGTCATAATCTATTGGTATGCTTTAGAAAAATCTTGTTATTAATACAAGAAGGTTTCAGAAGTTGGCAATTTGAAGTTAGATAGGATTTCTATGATATTTGGAGATCTATTAGTTGGATCAAGGTGAAATTTGGCATGATATTGAAGGACTTAAAGATCAAGTTGTACACCAATTTTGAGTCAAAGTTAATGGTTGAAGGAGGAGAAATCACTGCTCGGATTTTTGCTTCACTTTTCAAGTTGGTGGCTGAGTGACATTAGTACAATTTTTGGAGGTTTTCTCACAATCTATAAGTTAGATTGGGCTGAAAATTCTTGAGCATATAAAAGACTTATATTGAAAATTGCATACAAAATTTTACATCAAGTGGATGGCCAAATTAGAAGTTACAACTTATTAAAGCTCACTAATTAGGATTGAGGCTTATAAGAAAAATCTAAATTACTTAAATATAAAAATAATAAATTAATTGGAATTTATGTATGATTAAGGCTACTAAGAAGAATGTTATTTAGTACTTTTGAATTGAAATTTGGATTGTATTCTTTTCATATGGATAAAACCTATTAGAATTTCTTGGATACTTGTGAAATACAACCTCACTTTCCACAGCTAGGTGTTTGGTGTATTTTTAAACAAGACAATACATAATACGACATAAGTGGTGAACCCGACATGAAAGTTTGGAGTAGAAGGTATTAGATTATATTTGTGGTTATTTGGAATTGATGGCACAAGAAGGCAAGAAGATTGAATTTGGACTTTATGATGGAGCTTTGGATGGAGCTTCAAGTGGATCTTCAAGTGCAACTTTAAGTGGGATTTCTACTAGTAAACAAGGCATGTACTTTGATCCAAACACTACAAAAATATTTCAAGCATTTATATTATTTATACAATAATAACAAGGCAATGATTGCAAAGAGGCTTTGGCAACCAAAGCCTTGCAAGCAATAGTTAAATAGGTTGACCAATTTGATGGGAGGAATATTTATAAATATTTAAAATGTTATGTGCAAGAAATGGAATTGAATTAAGTTTTTGAGAAAGAAATGATTCAATTATTTGAGCTTCCTATGGTACAAGAGATAAAAGAGCATATAAGGTCTGTTATGGGATAATTTGGAAGTTCATGGGAGGTATTTTTACATGCATTGAAGGATGAATATTTTTTGGAAGATATTGATCAAGTTACCAAGAAATCATTCTTGGAATGGATTGAATGACCTAACAAAAATTTGCAAGCTACAAAATTATAAAGAGAATTTGGAAGATAATTTTCTCGATTATTAAAAATAAAAAAGTTAATATTGAGATCAAATAAGGTTGAATTGTTTCTTCAAGCTGCTAGTGAAGAATTACAAGAGAAGTTAGAGATTCTTCATGAAGACAAGAAAGAAGATGAAGAATTGACAACAAAGCGGAGGAATGTTGAAGATACTATTGGATTACTTGTTAAAAAAGAAAAGAAAAAGGATAGAGTTGGTGCTCGAAGAGTGATATAAGTACCATAGATCTCGATACCTACTACATGATTGACTGTGTCTATTATCTAACCTCCATTGGCTATACCAAAGAAAGAAGATATGAGACTTGAAGAGATTGTGCGACAGATGCAAGATCTTCAAATCAAACTTGCAAGGCTTAAAGAGAAGACTTCTATAATAAATTCAAAGATTACTTTTAAATAAGAGTATGTGCAAAGATGTATTTGGTATGATGATGATTCTTATTCTTGAAAAGATTGTGGTGAATTTGATAAGATGATATAACAAAGCATTGTTTATTGGAAAGATGGAAAAGTTATATTTAAATATATTTAAAGATACTAGTGATCTTCTCCAAACCAACTTTGATAAAGGAGGCATAAAAACATTGATTAAAGATTATTTGACAATAAATAAAATTGCAGCAATGGAAGCTGCAAGTTATGGAATTAGGATGGATAATGATGGCAGACAGAATTTTGTTGGAAATGTTCAACCAAGTAGACTCTAGTCTTTTGCCATTTCTATAATGCAAAAAGAGAAGATGCTATAAGAAGCTTTATTGAGCACTGCTGCAATAATTTGTAGTGCTATAGGTTGGAAGGATTCTGTAGAAGCTTTATCAATACATGCATATATTGTTAAAAGCCAACATGAAGCTTTAATGGAAGAAAAAAAGAAAACAAATTTTGATGATACAAGAGAAGGAAATTCTTCTAAGAGGCAAATTTGAGGAGATAAGGCTTATGCAACAGCTTCACTAGAATTGTCGACAAAAGATACTTCAACAATATTTGAAGAAAAAACAAAAGAGATGAAAGATAAAGGTAAATTAAAAACTTATAAACTACTCTTTTATATTGAAGTGGCAACAAATTTAAAGGGAGTGCTTGAGGAACGTATGCTCAATGCTAAGGTTGAATTTACATTGAAAGAAATTTTAAGAATTACCAAGAAAGAATTCCATGATGTCATTATTGACAGTATTAAACAAAAGAGGCAATTAATATGAGAAGTTAGATTGAATCATGTTATTGATGCACACATATGTGAAGGTGAAGAAGTTGTATTTGATAATTGTTACAAACAATCAATAAGTGAAAGAAGGAGTCATAATCAAAGAGTATGTTTTGATGATTAAGGTAATAAAGATAGAAAGGTTTTAAGTCATTATATTGGGAAGCATTGGACTAGAGCAACTACAGAGGTATTAGTGAAGGTTGGAGATATGGACGAGCTAGTTGTTACTTTGATTGACCATGGTTCAGAGATAAACCTTATGTCTAAGGATTTTTATATGAAAAAAAGGTGGCCAATTGATATGGAACATGAATAGAAAATATGGGTAGCCAATAATGCATGAGGGGAGTTATGTGGTGCTTCTCCAGATGTGAAATTTTGGATTAGTGATGTTGCAATGGAATAGAATTTTTTTTATTCAAGATACAACATCTTATCCTCTTATTTTGAGACAACAATATATTATTGCAACTTAGATAGAAATAAAGGTACTTAATGATAGTTTAGCTTATACACAAATTTGTAGTGAAGATGGAAGGAGGACAATATAATTTTTGACTGTGCCTCCAAATCATGAGTAAAATCGAGACAAATTGAGAAAAAATCTACTACCAAGGATTGTTGAAGAATTCAAGGATTTTTTGGGGGTACAACTACAAAGCCAGATTATAGATGTATAAAAGGAGAAGTACTCATGTGAGATGTAAGTATCTTTAATGGAGGATTTATTAAAAATTTTGAAAATGGAAGTATTATGTATAAGAAGATTGATGACTTAAAAAGAATTAAGTACTATTAAAAAAGAATTGTATACATTAAGAATATTAGAAGATAATGAAAAGATTATTGGTATTTATGAACAAAATGGACTAGAAGATCCTTTGAAATTAATGGCATCTATTGGATTAGGTAATGATGATAAAATTATATCAATTCATTTAAGAGAAGTTTATGATATGATTGAATCTTTTCAAGTACCAGAGATTATAGTTGAAATAAAATATAAGACAGTAAATAAGAAGATTAAACCAGTTGCTCGACCTTTGCCAGAAAATTCTAAAGAACAAATAAGAGAAGTATTGAGAAAAAAGAGCTTAAAGAATCCAAGGAATATTGGTCACAAGTTTACTAAAGAGACTTTTGAGGAATTGAAGATTAGTTCTAATGGTTCTTTATTGTCAAAAGAAATTATTTACTTCAAAAAATATAAAAATAGATAAGATGTTTAATTTATAATTTTTTTTGTTCTTGCATATAATTCACTTCAATAAGGGCAACAATGGATAAATTGACATTGTCTAGCAAATTATTAAAAATCAATGAGTATTATGAATATGTATTATATATTTGAAAAATATAAATAATTTTTTATTAAATTAATTATTTATTTCAATTATAAATCCTTGATTTAGTAGCAAAAATCAAATAAAATAATCTAAATTTTGTGGTTTTAAACCAAGTGATGATAAAAATTGAATTATACAATAAATCAGCAGACATTATTGCTGCTAATATTGATTTGAATACCATATAAGTTAGAGATCTCATTGTCATTTTTGCAAGCATCTGAAGATCATCTCACTTTATGCAATATGCATATGAAGCTTTAATGGCAATTATTTATTCAAAACTAATTCTTGAAGTTTTTATTATTTTTATATGTAATCTAAAATTGGCCAAGATTATAAATAATTTATTTGAAAGCTAAATTACAAGTAATATAATTAATTTTATTGCACATATTTTTAATACAAAGACACATTTGTTCCTTAATAGATTAATAAAAAAATGCATAGTTCATTAATATGGTTATGTTTATATCTATAAAATAATATTAAAAACAAGAGCTATTGCATATTCATCTTTTTTTGTCTTTGCTCAAAATCAAAAGATTACTACTATAGTTATAATAGATTAGTTAGTTTTTTCCCATTGCCTTCATAAGATAATTTTGAGCTATACAATATAATGATTACCTGCCTCTTATTTGAGTCATTTAGAGTTAAGAACTTGTCTACATCTAGCATATAAAATAGCATTTGTATTGAGAGTTATTTAAAGAAATTTTACAAATATATAATACAAAGTAAATATGGATATGTTATATATCAAAAATTTAATAATTTTTGCATATTTTAGTATAATTGAGATATCTTTTTTTATAAAAATTATTAAATTATTCTTTATGATGCATATTTGTGCAAGATATTTAATGTACACATCAATGTCAAAGTTTTTTCTAACATCAATAGTATCAAATATATATTTAAATATGTATATTAATGCCTAAACCAAATAGCAATCAAAGTTATAGGATCAATGAATAAAGTTAAGAAATACCTTGATGCAAATTATTTGGATCTAATTAAAGGAATTTATACTTTATTTTTGTACAAAATATATTACAAATGGCCATAAATGATCTGCTTGGCTGTATATTTGTGAAAACAATAAAATATTTTTTAATAATAATAAATATTTGGCTAAAATTGCTACATGTAGTGCATTGTAATGCACAATGCCTATTGAGTACTTTGATTTCAATACAATAAATGATTACTTCCGCAATATAATTTATATAGATTCTTACAAAATTATATGCAAAAAGTTTTAAAATAATAGAGATTGTTAATCAATATAGAAATTTTATAGTGAAGTGCATATATTTTATATTAATTATATCAAGTAATTATTTTGTATTAATTTTTCTATTAAATGTTGTACCATGATCAATATGTTTTGAATAATTACATATTATTGAGAGAATTGTCTATTCAATTTTTTAGATTATGTAAAATGCTTTAAGATTGTTATAAGATGATTCAAAGTATAATACATATTTATGCAAAGCATGTATTATACAAAACCTCTTCTAACATGCAAGCTTCTTTCACAAAAAAAATATATTTTTACATCTTTTTATATCTTGAGGTACTATAAGAGTATTATATTCAAAAAATATTATATAATATGTAATACCAATAACTTATTATAGGTGGTACTATTAAAACTACTATGAATGATGTGCTTCTTTTAGTTGAATAAAATCTTGCTTTTGGAAAAAATAAATTGTACAAGTTTTCAAACATATCTATACAAAAAAATTCTATAAGTGGTTATTAAAGACATGAATCTCAAAGTATTAAAACATTAATACACTCTTGTGTCACTTAAAATGACTAAACAAATATTTAATAGTCCTATAATATTAAATTAAAATAGTTATTTTTAAAGACAAGAAAACTAAAAAGACTTGAAACAAGATTAAAGATTTGAAAAGTGTTGACACAAGTAAAGAAGGCTTCATTCTTGCTTCCATATATATTATGAATCAAAATCTATGTGATGACGTCCTATAGGACCTTCAATTCATGTCCAATTTATAAGACATATGTATTAACTTGCAATATGAGATTTTTATATGCATACCATATTGTTAACTTGTACCACAAACTATCTACATGTGCAATACATGGTTAACTTGTTTGCCAAGTTTCTAATCTACTAATCAACTATAAATAAGTACAAAGTCAAATATGCATCTATAAAACTTCTAAGAAGCTTTGCCATAAGATAATATCAAATCTACTTACATTTACCTTCTATCAAAGATAGGAATTTAATAAAAGCAAATAAATAAGTGAAACTTTTTCAAAGAAGTATGAAAAAATAAAAATAAAGAAGTATGTATATTAAAAAGAAATTGAAATGGCTATTGCCAAAAGATAAAAAAAACTAGAAACTTCTTAAAATTAGATTAGAAGCAAAAAAGAGTTGATAAAAGTGAAGAAAGCTTCACTCTTGCCTCTATATATACTATCTATTTAGGAGCTATTTGAAAACGTTCTTAGGACCTCTAAAATATGTTGACTTTATATAATACATATTTTAACTTGTAAGACAAAATTTCTATATGGATGCTATATAATTACCTTGTTTTGTAAGCTACTAACATATGTTGCATGTAGTTAACTTGTTGACCAAGTTTTTAACCTATCAATATATTATAAATACATGTAATGTCAAAGTAATGTCAATGAAGATTTTATAAAGCTTTCCTAAAAGATATTATGAAATTTATCTATTTTTACATACTTCTATCTATCCATATTACTTAAGTAACAATTACAATAAATATATATTTTTGACATTATATCCCTTCTAGAGACAAGTTCCACAAGGAGTGGTAATCATGTGTTGAGGAAGTCTAAGATGCCACAAATTATATTTGCTATATAATTTGATTTTTTTTTTCTTTAAAAGTAATTGATAGATCTTCTCATCTATCAATAATGTTTTATTTCAAGGCGGAAAGATCACCTTATTATTTGATCATTGTTGAGACCTTTGTAACTTCCTTCAAACAAAACATTTGTAGTACTATAAAGAGGCATTCCTACCTCCAATAAAATCACCAAATTTTGAGACTCTCTTCCTAGGTCGTAATATCAAATGTGTTGTATCTTGCCATCTATTCAAGGAAGAATGTGTCATTTTTAAAGGTCATTATTCTTATTACATTGTCTTAAAGGATAAAATAATTGTAATATCTGATCTAATAAGTTAGCAAATGATGGCTCTTCAATTGAATCTATTGATTCTTCATTTCTTTAATGCCACAATTATACAAAAATTATAAACAAAGATAGAAGATAGAATGCAATCTTTTATAAATTGTGTTTCTTTATAATAAAGGTTTGTTATCTTTTATCTTGGTTTTGATAGATGTTATTAATAAAAAATCTTTGACCTTCTATACTGCATTTGTAAGGTTTTTTGTTAGCTCCCATGAACATTTGTTAATATTATATCCATGCCTATGAATAAGTATTTCAACTTAAGTCAACGCCACTTTGAGTCTAAAACTTCTTGTACCTCAAATTCTTGATTATTATTGACTTTATTAGAATATGGTAGTATTTATCTTCTTCTTAAAATACTCATTGTCTTATATGGCTCTAAAAGAGATTCATCAAATACAAGATGGATTATCATAGATTCAAGTAGATGTAATTGATAAGCAACTACATTATTGCTTATGAATGTACAAGAAATGGTCTAAGTCTATAGTAATCCAACTTGTCACAAAGGCAAATAGTTTTAATATTATGATTAAATAACCATATCTTATTATCAACATAAAAATGAGGTTATTTCTTGCAATAAGCATTCTAATTGCTCTTTTGTTATTTTTGAGTCTCTTTTAATTATGCCTTTATTTTTATATATAGCCTAAATAAATAATTTATCAAATCTTTTGCTAAGGAATTATTAATTTTTGAAAAGTCAAAAGCATCAAGTTGTGGATGATAACCATAATTGATTAAAAAAAAATATTCATTGCATAGAAAAATATATTATGTTATAATAAACAAACTTTACCAATAGTAAAAGAATTGTCCAATTATCTTATTGGTAGTTGATGGTATACCTCAAATACAATTCCAAAACTTGATTTATATGCTTTGTTTGTCTATTAGTTTGAAGATAGAAAACCAAAGAGAGTTTTATCTCTATTTTTAAAATCTTAAAAAGTGTTATGTAAAGTCTTGATGCAAATTGAATTCTCTTATTCAATTAAATATCCTTAGACAATCTATGATAGTCATAAATGTTATCAAGGAAAAGCTTGACTATTTCTTTACTTGTAATAGATTTTATTCATCATACAAAATGTACTATCTTATTAAAATGATCTATTATTATAAATATAGAATCATAAGAAGTTGTGATTAAAAGATTTATGATAAAATCTATAGAAATAGAAGACTATAGTTGTTTTAAAATAGATAATGGTTGAAAAAGTCTATAAGATTGATGACAAGGAATTTTTAATGTTGAAAAAATATCAGTAGATTGTACAAATCCTTGATTGCCTTCAATATTTGGGACCACCAAAAATCCTTAGATAATAGCTCCAAAGTGTTATGGTATCCAAAATATTCTAATATTGAAAAGTTTTCACGAGCTTAAAAAATACATACTTAAGCTTTATCTTTTGGAACATATAAGTACCCCTTAAAATATAATAGATTGTTCTTGAATTCAAACTTGAAAGTATCATGAGACTTTGAAGGATTTTCTTTAATATTACGAATAAGAGGATAAAAAGATATATTTGATTAAACTTACTTAATGAAAGTTAAATCAATAATTAATATTGATTTCATTGCTTGAAGATAAAGATACTTATGCTTCAAGATAATTTATTTTTTTTCAATAAAAAGTGGAATTTTTTTTCTTTGATATAAGATAAGATTGTTTAGAAAGTACATTTGAAAAATCTTATTGTTTTTTTGGTTGATAAGTGATCTTGAATTTAAATCTTGACAAGGACATACTCTAGTGAGTTTATTAATAATTCAAAATATATGTTGATATAAAATACTTAAGATTCTTATAATTCATATATATAGTGATTAGATTAAGAACATCTTTTAGATAATGGTGCCATTCTTGAAATAAATCCATAATTACAAGAAGCTCTTTATTATGGATCTTGTAGTTGATCTTGATTGCTGAAAAAAATTTGGAATAAAAAGCTACTACATGAAGTTTATCATTTATTTCGATTTTTAACAATATGGCACTCAAAACAAAATCTAATGCATCTATTTCCATAAAAAAATGGCCTACAAAAGATGATATAATATAAGATTGGTGTATAAACAAAGGCTATCTTCAAAGCTTCAAACTCTACTTCTATTTCTTCATTTCATTAAAGTTTGTCCTTACAAGTTAAACATATAAGTAGAACATCAATTTGAAAGAAGACTTTTATGAAGATCTAATAGTAATTGATAAATTCTAAAAAATATAAGACATTTCTTATCATTTTTAAAATCTTCCAATCTATAATAGTTTGAATTTTTTTAGGATCCATCATAAGTCTATCATTTAAAACGATGTATCCTAAAAAATCAACTTAAGTAGTGTTAAATATATACTTTTTTATTTTAGCATAGAGTTTCATATCTCTTAATTTTTGTAACACACAACAAATATGAAGTTCATATTTTTTAATATTTTCATAATAGATTAAGATATTATTTAGATAATAAACAACAAAATCATCTAAAAACTCTCAAAAGATATCATTTATTAGATGTTGAAAAGCTACTGATATATTTGTAAGTTCAAAAGGCATCACATTATATTCAAAATATCTGTATCTAGTGCAAAACATAATCTTTCATTCATTTTTTTTATGCATACCAAATTGTATGTCCCTTGTAGAATTATTTTTGTATAGATCTTAGCTTAATTCAATTCATCAAAAAATTCAAATATTAATGGTAATGGATACTTATTCTTCATGATGATCTTATTAAATCCTCAATAATTAAAATATATTTGGAATAATTCATCTTTTTTCTTCATAATTAAAATTGAAGCTCTTACTAGAAATTTAGAATAGAATATGAAGTTCTTGGGTAGATTTTCTTTAATATACTCTTTAAATTTAGCCAACTTATTTTACAATAAGTTGTAGTTTAATCCAAATGGCAGTTGAGTTTTTTCTTATAGGTCAATTGAGCAATCATAGAAATGATGTTCCGGAAGAGTATCTACATTCATCTTCTCATGTACATCTTAAAAATCTTGATATTGGTTAATAATGCCATTTGAAGTCTTTCTACTATTAGAAACAAGTGTGGCATAAATGACATAAGGTGATCTTTCTTTTGCAGCATGCAAAAAAAATTCTTGTACCTATAAATACATGTTTGTTTTTATTAGACTTATGACTTTTTATTTGATTAATTATACTCTTAGTTATATTTCAAAAAAATTAGGATTTCAAGAAATCCAATTTTTTTAAGAATTATATTTTTTTAACCATAATAAATCTAAAGTGATTAGATTAAAATAAATTCTAATGATATTAAATTCCACAAAGCTTATATGACCATTATTTATTACTTTTGGAAGAAATATTTTATAAATAATATCTCTAGAGGATAACAAATGACTATCTATGATTTTTACATAAATAGATTTTGTTTCCTTTATTAAAGGTATATTATGTCTTTTAAAAACTCTTCATCTAAAAAACAAGCTAAGATTCTTAAATCTAATAAGACATAGGTTTTAAGATTTTTAGATCCTAAATTAATATCTATTGTAAAACAAAGAGAGAGTTCTAAAAAGAAAATATCACCTTCATTAAGTATTGTATAAGGTTCTAATTCTAGGATTCTAATTGTAATTCCACAAACTCGTTTTTCAACATATGATTTTCTTTAATAATTATATTTCTTATTTTATAATTACGTTGCTTCTTTAGACGATGTTGAAAAGTATATTTTAATTTTTTATAATATAAACATAAATTTATTTGACAACAATAAGTTTTTTCTTAATTAATAAGAGGTTTGAAATATAATGCATCAATTTGCATATCCTCTACTTTCAAAGGTATGTGTTGAAAAGATATTGGTATTGCCATTGAATTATAATAACATTGTGGCATACTTATGTAATTCTTAGACCAAAATTCAAAAAATTGATTATCACATTGTACAATAAAATGAATTACTTGATTCAATTTTTGAAGATCATATAAATTGAGAATTAATTTTTTTACATCATATTGTAATCCATAAAAAAATTGACTTATAAGTGCAACATCATCTCACTTGATATCAATCACAAGTTATTAAAATTATGAAGCATGTAATATTATAAATTGATTTATTTGTCTCAAAATATAGATCTTCTTTATTGCAATACAAATTACATAATGTTTTCAATACATATATCAAAATTCCATCAAGAAAGCTTTTAAATTATCTAATATTGAATCATGTTGCTCAAAAAAAGATAAAAATCATGATAACATAAAATTGAAAAGTAGTGTTTCAATAAACTTGATTTATGATCCTAAAGTTAGATAGCTTTGGAATTGAAGTTCAATTGTCAATTGTACTTAATTGATGAATCTTTGAAACTTTGATCTTATACCATCAAACTTCTCAAATAAGATAATTCTTGGTTCTCTACTACTTGAATAGTGTTCTACCACATGAGAAGGATCATGATTTGATACAGTTGTTGAAGTAGCTCCAATCATCTCTATATCTTTACTTTCTATTATTCTTGTTTCTACTTGTAATGGTAAATTGAGTTGATGCATCATAAGCTTTAACTTCTTCAATTGTTCTTGCATTTATATCATTGCACTTTTCATTTCAATAAATTCTATCATAATAATACTTTAGAAGAAAAAAAAATATCTCATATCATTAAAGACAAGTAAAAAAATAAAATTGAGAACAAAGAAAATATTAAAAATGATATCAAATTAGAAGAAGGTAATCCAAAACTTCTAATACACTTATGTTTTATAAAAAAAAAAAACAAATAATCCACTCTTAATCAAGAAAAAATAAAGCTTTAATAATATAATTATATTCTTGTCAATTTGTCAAGCACAAGAACTTGATGAAAGAAAATAAAAAAAAAAAAAAAAAATTTCAAAGAAGTATGATAATATAAAAATAAAGAAGTATATATATTAAAAAAATTGAGATTGCTATTGCTAAAAGACACGAAAACTAGAGACTTCTTAAAACTAGATTAGAAACAAGAAAAGAATTGACAAGAGTGAAGAAGGCTTCACTTTTGCCTCTATATATTCCATCTATCTTAAAGCTACATAGTAACATTTTTAGGACCTCCAAAACATGTTGACATTACATGATACATATCTTAATTTGTAAAACAAGTTTTTTACATGGATGCTACATAATTAGCTTGTTTTATAAGCTATTAACATGAGTAGTACGTGATTAACTTATTGATCAAGTTTTTAACCTACCAATCAACTACAAATACATGTAATGTCAAAGCAATATCTATAGAGCTTCTAGAAAGCTTTTTAAGAAGATATTATGAAATTAATCTACTTTCATATAATTCTACCTATTTTTATTATTTAAGCAATGATTATAATAAATATATGTTTGTGACACTTTTTACCTAAGATTTCTTATCTAGATAAATATGTATGTCCATAAAAATGGCTATAAAAGTCCACATTTGTATGCAAAGTAGTTTTTTGATTACAAATATATATAAGTATTACTTGATAAAGATATATCTGATTTAAATGTTGAACAAATAGAAGTGTTTATTTCCATGAAAAATATTGTTCAAAATATGGATTTTTTCTTTTTCTTTTAATGATCTTAGTGGTTTAAGAAAAATATTTTTATATAATTTAATCTTTGTATCTATTAGAGTAAATGAAGAAGTTACAATTGCAGTTGCATCTTTAGAAAATTTTAGCCCTTCTACTGGATACTAAGAAAATATTACATTCCATCTTCAAAATTTTAATTAATATTAATTATAAATCTATGTACAATTTTATGCATACAAATGATATTGCTAATGTCATTTGTACATCAAAGTTTATTATTTGAAGCAAGCACTTATACAATATTGTCATTGTGTCAAAGTTGTGGATCAAAATTTATAGAACCTTATGCAAACTTCTTATATAATCTTGGCTGAAAGATACTTGTATTTGGTAGAGATTTTTGTTAATATCTTCCAATTGTATTTTAAGGCATAGAGGCTTCTATTATTGAAATCCTTTTCAAGCAATTAATATTTTGGTCTCTAATTTTTCTTTTTTAATTCAATAAAAATATGCAACTCATGTTAAATCTTCTTTTTTAATTTTTTGTAGAACATATCTTATACATTAGTGATGGTGTAGAATTTGCAAATTATCATGATCTAAAAAATACAAACACATAAGTTGATTTATGTCTTAAAATCATACAATGCAAAAATCTAAAAATATTAATAGATTAAATTTTTCCAAACTAAATTGTATATTTTTATATAGCTAATTATATTGATAATCAAAATATATATACAACTATAAATTCTAATATTAATCAAATTAATATAATCATTGCCAATTACATTTTTCTATAGTAATATGTATTTTTATCTATAGAAATTGTTGCACCTTAAGATGAATAAGCTATGATATATAGAACAAAGTTCCTCAATACCTTTACTTTATTAGATATGTCATCTCATAGATCCGTATTGAATGTGGATATTTTGGTAATACTATTGTGCAATCTCTATGCATCAATATGCCTTTGTAATGGCTAATTGTTATTTAGATCCTTAGTAGAGCTAATGCACATGAGAGAATAAATATTTTGCAAAGTACAACTACATTGTAAGAAAATAGATACTCTTTCATGCTTGTACAATATTAATTCTTGATTGAGTTGACTTTTATAATGACAATCAATAAAGCACAAGGGCAAACTATAGACACAATTAGCATGCATCTTCATGACCATGTATTCATACATAGTCAACTCTACATCACTCTTTTTTAAGCCACATATGTTACAAATGTCTATGTTTGTTGTATAAATAGAAATCTACAACCAATGTTGTGTATTGTGAAATGCTTCAATAACAAATTATTCAATAGCTAAATGATTCCAACAATAATTTACCTTGCTGAATGGGTTTCCTCTAGAATATATATATATATATATGAAATTTTTTCCTAGAGTGCTACAATGGATACAAACACAAACTGACACAACCAATGCATAAGTTTGGCATCAATTCCAATGGCTTTTGAGGCCTGGTCTCTTCCACACAACTGAGACAAAATGTCAGGAAGATGTTTTGTGGATAGATGTTCCTAGTGGTGAGGGGCAGGATTTCCACTTTTTAGAATTGAATTGCTTCGTTCTGTGGCTATGGATCAATGGCGTTGAATGGACAGACATGGTAAGAACAATGTTCATGCACTATCACCTGCCATGCCTTGGAAACTTGGTGGCAGGATGGGATTGTGTATGGCTCGCCTCTTGCTTCCTGTCACACCTCCTCCTTTAAAGATCGGCTTCTTTGGATTTGTTGGTGGCTTGGCAATGGAGTTCTATGATCCAGCTTGATTGGGTTTGAAACTCAATATCGATGCCTGTCGAGAGAGAGAGATAGGGAGAAAGAGTGGTTTCATCAACTTGCCCCTTCGCATCTCAAAGGGCGTGAGCGCTCCAACCAATCCTTCTACAGGGAAACTTTTCGACCTCCTCTGTTTGCTTATCTGGATTACGTCCTTGCTTAAGTGTTTGTTTCAACGGTGTCTTATTTCACACATCAGTTTCAACCTCAGCATATTTGTGTTCTGTCAATCGAGTCTTAAAATTTTACAAAAAAACGCGAATCCTTTTCCTTGATAATAATGCGTTGTGTTTAACCACAATTAGAACCTGGTTCGAAGCATAAGTTTGGTTATCCATGTGAGCAACTCCTGGGGTTTCCAGGCTTCAGATTGGACGCAGCTTCGCCGCTGTCAATATGAACATCAATGCCAGGTCATTTGCAGTTGTTGGTTGCGAAATGTACCTTACAAAACTCGAGCTCGGAAACGGCTTCAAAACGTGACCTGAACAAAGCAAGGTGAGTGACAAATCAAGCCACCACTCAATCATTCCACGCAAAACCGTTTCAAGAGAAAAACAAAAACAAAACAAAAAAAAAAAAAAAAAAAAAAAAAACGATTCCACCCTCAGGGTAGACGCCAAACATGAAACGGTTTCCATGAAATCAAACAGACGTCGAGAGCGCGAAAACCGCAATGAAGAGCAAGAGAAAACTAGGCTTCACACATTCGATTCAACTCCATGGCTGAGCAGGAGCAGAAGCAGCAGGAAGCTTAAACCATGCGATTGCCATGAGTTGGCACGGCTCATGGATGGATCAGGATGTGTACGCCTGTGAGGACGAGAAGGAGCTGGGGGAGTTGTCACCGCGAGCAAGCGAGACATATGCGAAGCTAGAGCTTCCGGAAGGAGCTCACCAGGGATGCGGCCACCTGATTCTCTATGTGAAGGGCACTTGGTATCCGACCCACTTCCTGCTTTCGGTGTTGGACGGCCAAGACACATGGGACTTCAATGGTATATTGCAAACTGATTCGTTGTGTGATCACTTGATAGTGTTTCTTATATGTGATTAGTCTGTGCTGTAGCACAATCAAACAACAGAAAGACTGTACCGACACTGTAGCTACGACAACAGTGTTAGGTTTTGTGTTGTATTTGTGTTTTTAGTTTTGGTTTTGTTCTTTGGTTTTGTTTGCTTTTGTAGTGTGAGCTGTGGAAGGAAAAACATGAGATTACTAATGTGGGTGCTTCTTTAAAGAAGCTACACAGGAGTTTGTGTGCCATCAGGCGAATGAAATTGAGATGGAGGCAAGAGAATGGTTGAATGAAGTGTACCTTTGCTTCAGCCAGCAACGCCCCTGCAGTTACTACTCTTTCGTATCAACTGGGAGTAGCACCAAGATGGCAAGTTTCTCATCTTTTTGTGTTGTTGTTGAACTTGGTTTTGTAGTTTTGGGTTTCATGTTTCCTTTCATGTGGAGTATGTGATATTACCAGGAAACTTTGCCGAAAGGAATGACTGATGCAAAGCATTTGTGGTGGAATATTTGATTTCAAAGTATTTATGAACACAGAGTATGATGTTTTGATTTTTATTTTTATTTTTGTAAAAATTTAATGTAGAATTGATAGCAAATGTGATTTCAATTTGATTTTTTTTTTTTTAAATGTTAAAAGATCAGTAGAGATCATATATATATATATATATATATATACATATATAGTATGGTGGGCTTGTAAATTATAATGAATTATACAATTATTTTTTATTGTTAAGTTATTAATCTAAAAACAATTATTTTATTAAGGTATCTGAAAATTTTGTATTAACTATTTTTGCAATAATTTGATAACTAAATTTTATTGTTTTGCGGCTTGATAGTTGCAATGTTTATTTTTCAACAAAAGATTAAATAAGAAGCATGCTATACAATTATTATTTCATAATGATTCTAATTGTGGAGAAGTAGCCTACCAAATGATAGGATCATTGTTTGAGAAAACTACAAAAAAGCAGGTATGTATTTATAAGTCACTGAAGTTAAGGTACATTTTATGTATAATAGTTTCTAGTTCATTATCATAAAATATTCTCATCCAACAATGTTTTATTGTATATTACTTATTCATGTGATGAATCAACCTCATCAAAGAAAGATGCCAAGCTTTGAATTGAACTTTGAAATTTTGATAATTTATAGAACATTTGATAACATATATTTTTTTATTCAAAATATAATAAAAATATAAAGCAAGTTTTGAATACATTATTTGATGTCAAAAGGAAGAACTTGCTAAAAGGAATTTGAACATCCAACAAATGGCTTCAAAAAGACATGGAATGAAATGTGTTTCTGATCAAAATTTTCATAAAAATATACAAAATATAAAATATAATCCTTGTATGAATTCTCAAAGTGAGACTAATATCAGTTATATTCCTTTTGAGCAACAAAAATCTAATACAACATTTGTTAACCAAGGAACTCAACTTTCAAGCTTAAAAGAACAATGTAAACAACAACATAATGAGCCACGAATGCACAAACACAATCAATTCAAAAACACCACTACAATGCAAAAAAAATCATTTCGGGAACTTGATGTGGATGAACATAATTCAAGTTTGGTTTTGAATCCTTCATTTGAACATCATCACAAAAAAAGTTTCAATGTTCACAATCAAATACCAACTTCAAAACAACAATTCTATGACCATCAAGATTGTGATTCAACTTATACAAATCATGGATCAGATGATGAAAGTTCTTCATTAAAATCATCATCAGATACACATTATGACACACCTACAGGAATGAATTATCCAAATTATGAAACAAATCATTTTAGCCATGCTGTACCTTGTCATCAAATTAAAAATATGCTCAAAAAATATTCAAAGGACAATGCAAAGATTGAGTGGGAAAGTGATCAAACAAAGACAAGTGCATACAAGAAACGGGAACAAATTATTCTTGACAATGAGGTTATGTTTGAGAGAAATATTGAAGAGGAAAAAGAATCCTTAGGAAAATCAGTTCCATATAAACATCATACAGCATTTGATACAAGGAGTTGGAGTTTGAATCCTTTAGTGCTGGATAATGAAATAACATGTAATGATCAATACATGCCATTTGAAAATGAAAATTTATTCCAAAGCAACATAAGGGATTTTTCAACAAAATCACAAACTTATAATCATCAAACAAACATGCCTTGCTTGATCAACACCACCAAAATGGATGAACCCAAATCAAAAAAAATAGAATGCAATGGAATGTCAAGTAACAATGTTTTAATTCCATGCAAAGAAATTCATGTGAATCATAAAAAGTATCATCCAACGGAGAACACTCATCATACTATTGATGTTAAAAACAAAAATAATATGTATTTTAAACCACCTCAACATTCTTTGACAGGAATAGAAATTAATTTTGATGAATATTATGAAAGAGAGGATGAGATAAATTATGATAGTTATTGTAATAATTTAAAACTTGAAAATTATCAACCTTCTTGGACCACTAATAGCAATCATAATAGATGGTTGGGTTCATCAACAAGAGATCATTTTAAACACAACATACAAAATCATGATGTTCAAGTTGATACTGTGTTTGAATCAAAACATATGAGCAAAGAAATAAAAATAAAAGATACATCACATAATTGTATCAGTCAAATAACTGTTGATGATGTTGAAACATTATTTGACTCACAAGAAAAAACTGCAGGAAAAAAATGTAATGTTCCATGTTCTACAACCATTGAAGAGGATTGTAAACCTTGTGACATTGAGCCTTTCACAAAAACAAATGAAGAAGATAAAGAAATTCAAACTAATATTCCTTGTTTGCCACCTATTAATTTGAACTTTAAAATTGTTGATGCCAATATAACAAACTTGATCAATCTCGGATACCAAGATAGAATAAATGACGTTGATTCACCAATACATACAGTATTAAATTTCAAGCCTTCTGAAATTAGTTTTGAACCTCCAAAAACAACACCCACTGCAAATTTACATACTCAAACCCATGATGATCAATTCAATGGAAATTCAACTTCAACAACTGATCACGGTCAATCGATGTCACCTCATCTTCATAGACATAATTGTGATAACCAACACGCTATTAAATGTGCAAATTCAACAAATAATGGGACACACAAGGAAACACCTACACATTTATGTCAATCTCCTTTATTTTTTAAAGAATTTTTGTCAATGTTTCAAACTCAACTTCAATCCATGTCACAAAATGTTCCCAATCAACATACAATCTTTACACGTAATGACATTTCAAATCCAAATTATGCAAAAGATTGTCAAGATGAATATTTCAATAAATCCAAGTTATTAGAACAAACAAATCAACAAGTTTTAGATGAAAATAGTAATATAAATTCAACTCTTTCACCAGCATTTACCCAAAATTTTGTTCCAAATTCTAGAATTTTACCTGTAGAGAGCAATTCAATCCAGAATGTGGATGTTGTTTATAACAATACATTACTCCAATCATGTAGTAGTAACCCAATTAGTGGACAAGCTTGTATGTTAGGGAAAAAAAATGATGGTAGAAAAGAGAGAAATGATAATAGTACAAATTTAGTTAATTTGCACCAAAGACATAGCTCTCTTTCTCATACACCAACATCTTGTTTTCCAAACTTTTACAAGAGATTATCAAAATCAAGTAATGATTTACATCTCTTAGCAAATCAAGGTATTTCTACAAGTTTATTTGATGTAGATTTTGAAAAAAATAGTGTCAAAAACAAAGCAAAGTGTAGCAGCACTTTCAATGATGATAGAAAAACAGATAACTACTCAAAAATGTACGATTCTGGATCGAATAATTTATTTGAAAGTAAGAAGGAAGGCAATGCTAAGGACGGGTGTTTTTGGATAAATGCCCCTAATCAAATGTACACTGCAAAGAATGCAAATGAAAACAATACAGAAAATTTTATAAATAAAAAAGCTGGCAACTCAAGTTCTTTGAACGATACTACTTCGAGTAAAAACCATCCACGGGAATGTAGAAACTCAGAAATACCAACAAAAGATGATGATAGTGATACTTATGAAAGAGTTTTGTGTGTTGCTAGAATACGATTTGTAAGTCCCAGTTTATCAACGCTCTCTAAGAAAATGTAAAGAGCACCATGAAACCAAATTCTTTTTACAAAATTTCAATATTATGTAATATAACATATAAACATTCATATATACAACTACTATACGTACATACATATTGCTAGATTATCTTTGTACTTAATACATTATGAATGGTGAAAGAAATCACATGCAGTAGAAATAGTCTTTTCCTATTAATTGATTAGCTTTTATGAAAAAAAATCATTAATTTTTTTTTTCTTATTTTGTGAAATAGTTCAATGTGCATTTTACTTTTGAATTAATTATTTATTTAAATCTTGTAGCAATGATTTTTAATTTTTTTAAAATGTACATTAAGATACCAATTAGTTTTTAAAGCTAACAAATACATAATATACTAAAAGAAAACTTACTAAATAAAAACTATACATATACATATATGTATATATAGGAAATATTAGTTATGATAGAAAAAAATGAGGTACAAAAATTATGGATGATTAATTAATAATTTTGGTGAATCAAAAAAATAGTATATAATATTTTTAGAAATAAATTACAATTTTCTTTATATACCTTATAAATATGTCACAAACCAAAATCATAAGCTATGGTGTAGTTTTATTTTGATTATTGAAATTCTTTTTTATTCTTCTTTTTCTTCCATTTGTGTATGCAATGTTTTATTTTTTAAGATCTATTAAACTTATGCTTTTAAATATGTGTAGTTTCTTAATATTATTTTTTTATGTAGGTGATGAAATATATTTTTATAATTCACGGCACATCATTTGGATTGTGACTTACTATTGTATTTTACATCAATAGCTTATTTTAATATGTTACTATAAAAGCATAACAAGGGACTCAATGTTGGTATAAATTTATAATTGAAATGATTCTAGAACTAATGAAACAATATGATTGGCTATTTCAAATTGTTTCATTACTACAATAAATTTTTTTGTCAATTGATATATCATTATTCTAAAACATTACCTGTAAATATTTAATACAAAACATTAAAACTTCTAGCACAACTATAAAACCTTGATAGAATTTAACTTGATATTGAAGACAATCTTGTATAAATAGAATATAGTATTATAATGAATGATTAATTAAAAAAAACATTGAGAATATTTTTGGATACTTCATGATAACAAAATAATGTTTTGATCATCAAAAAATAAATCTAACTATTGTAAGTCGAACCATTGCAAGTTATTCTTAAAATATTTTTTTGGTAAATAACAAAATAATGTTTTGATCATCAAAAAATAAATCTAACTATTGTAAGTCAAACCATTGCAAGTTATTCTTAAAATATTTTTTTGATAAATAATATAAATCATTAATAGATGTCATACATCTATAGCTATTTTAAAATACTATTTTTTTATTAAAACACACATACACTAAGGACCTCCTTTCATGTTGTATAGGTGGGTAATGTTATTCTTGGAATTTGTCTACATCTAATGAATTTTGCAAGGTAAAATCCACCTAATTTCAAAATTTGCACTTCCATGTGTAAGAGAGTGAAGCACTATATGATCTTGCATAAGAGGTCATATAAAGACCAAATGGCTTCTTATTGCAAGTCAAAAATACATCAATTTATCAATGGACTATTCTACCTACATTTTCCACTTCCCAAAATTGGTGAAGGATGAGCTACAGGTCTCATTACTAAAACTAATGATGTGTCAAATAATCAAGGAATGAATTTGTATTTTAACAACAATTTTTTTCCACCAATTAAGTATAGAAAGAGGCCCTAAGAACTAAAAGCATTGCTACTTGTTGGTGCTAATAGAGATGACTCACAAGTGGATGTTGTAGGCACATAATGGATTGGCTACGGCAATCTCTAATAGAAGCCAAGCTCGATGCCACATGCTTGCCCTATATTGGTTCATTGGAGATTCTACTCCCCAAACTCCCCCTCTCTTTTGAAAAGCCTTCCATGTATAATAAACACAAAAAAAAATAAAAATAAATGGCTTCTATCAACTATCTTGCCTTGTAGCCAATAGAAGCTAGACATGGAATCACTTGCACGTGCACGTCCCATATTGGCTCCCTTGAGGCTCACTCCAAGCCTCAACTCCGGTAGGATAGAAGAGTTCCTACAACATGCTACCAAGAAAATGCTTCATTTTGTCAAGGTTGGACTTGATGGGGCCAATTAACAAGTTGTAGTGAAACTCATTTTGAAACCGAGGCACCCTAATTAGCCATTGGCAACAATGTTGGCCAAGCCCAAAATCAATTTATGTAACTCCAACTTGCATGTTATTATCATTTTCATTTATTCTTGAATCTTTTGGATATAAATCATGTTTATTTATTTATTTATTTATTTATTTTAAAATTAAAAAGTACATTTACAAATTATAAAAAATAAATGTGTTATACTTGATAAAATTCTTGTTGCAATCAACCAATCACTTTCCCTATCACCAATTAACTACCTTTCAACAAGAATCAATTGAATGAATAGCATCAACACAAAATATCTTAAAATAGAACGAAAACCTCATCAGAACTATCTCCAATGTGAACGAGACCCACCATGCGATGGAATCATTCATTCACTTTTCATTCAATGGATGAATAGTTTGACGACTCGGCCAGCGTGCTTTCGGCGAGGTTTTAGGCCAGAAGCAGGCAGATAGCGCAATGCCGTGAGCGTTTTGCCAAGCCTTCGATGAAGAATGCACACATCTTCTCACCCACGTGAAACTTACACCGAAATCGAGGAACTAGCTAACAATCTCTCCACTCTGCCCTCGCCCCCGCCCTCGCCCTCTCATTTCATCTCTCGCAAATATGCTGTTAGTAGTGAGGTAGCAGAGTGGAGAGAGTGTGAGATTGCCAATGCTGAATAGCATGGCACTGGGATTGCCAGCCGGAACGGAGACTTGGGTCGCCGATAGATCATTGCGCATGATTCAGATGCGACGTCCCTTGGAATTTCCGTGTACCCAATTGAGCGCTTGGAGGTCCAGGTCCAGCTTCCAGGGTGCGAGCGGAGGAGGTCATCCACAGAAGAGGTGAATTTCAATGTCGCCATCAACTGGGTGGTTTGGTGTTTTTGACTTAGAGCTCGGAATTTGAGCGGAGTGATCGTGGAAGTGGAAATGCAGCTGTTCGTTTGGGGGATGCTGGCATGGTTGATTGCAGGATGCTTTTTCACGTCGCAGTCGCAGATGTGGCAATGGGTTTCGTGCTTGCAATTTGTCTAATTTCGGGGTCCTCTTGGTAGAATTCTGATGGTGGAGTCTTGGAGAATTACGTGGGAACTAGAATTGGGTAAATAATTCACTGCTGATTGAGATGCCCAGAGAATAACTTAATTGACGAACCGAAAAAACTCGTTCGTTTGTCTTGGATTTGAGGAGATTCGCATTGAATGCAAAGTATGTCAACCAATTATTGTCTGCAGGTGTTCGTGGAGGGTTAGCAGCTGTGAGGCTTCTCCAGCTTCTACTTCTCTCAATGGCCAAGTACGTTATAAAATTATCATCGCATTTTCTGGTCACGATCCTCTACTACGATTGTTGTCAACAGCTCGAGTGCCTACTGACTTGATGGTCTGGTATGAACAGACCTACTGCAGGCGTGACCTCTCAACATTGCAGCCACAACTTCAGAATCCGGAGTTTAAAAATGTCGGTGAAGGAAGAGATGGTCACCCAGCGCCATCGTCCTGGATGAGGTCACTAGCCATTGCTCTAATCTCCTGTGCCGCGTCGCTTCAGCTGGCAGTTACAGACGTGCAAGCGCACCCGCAGCTCGACAGCATCCGAACTGAGATCCCCACGCAAACTTGGACGATAGCGTCAAATTCTAATGAGCTTTATCAAGTTGCCGAGAGCGGAGGCGTTTGCGAGGAGACTTATGGTGTCCTGCCATGCTCCACGAGCATTGGTGGCAACGTGTTCCTGATGCTAGCATATGGTTACCTGCTCTTCACAGCAGCCAAGTTGATTTCCGATGGCAGCGAGCTTCTGCTCGAGGTTATGAATCCTGGGCTGTTAGGAGGACTTTTGCTTCCCATCCTGGGAGCATTTCCAGACTCCATTCTCATTCTTGTTTCTGGCGTGGGTGGATCCGTCCAGCAGGTTACGTCTTGACCATTCCCTGTTTGATTATTGGATTTCGATCACAGCAAAGGTTGGATTGTCTGTGAAGGATATTATGTAGACGTGGAATCTATTGAAGGATTTCGAAGTATCGATATTTGCAGGCACAAGAGGAGGTGATGGTAGGGGTGGGAGTGCTGGCAGGGTCAAGCGTTATGCTCCTCACTATCGCATGGGCAGGATCGCTACTTGCGGGACGCTGCGATCTTGATGGTCCCAATGGAACGGCCACTGATCTTACCCTTACACGCCCGCTCGATCCATTTGGCACTGGTGTTACAACTGATGAGCAAACTCGGTATCCACAATCCTCTCACAGCTCTTGGTCACAATTGGCTGCTGCAGTCCAGGTCATGTGTACCTTGCCACGTTCTGTGACAGATCTTTCGCATCTAAGACTCGTTTCAGTTTCTCGCAGTGTTTTAGGGTTGACGGTCTCTGCTTGTGGCACATTTCAGGGTGGGAGCATGGATAATGATGGCGTCTACGCTTCCCTATTTGTTTGTGCAATTGCCGCTGTTGCCGAACCATTTGATAGACGGTCCGAAGGGAGCGCTTGAAGGCTGCATCGTTGCTAGCGCTGGTCTGTTGTTGTACAGTGCGTACCAAGTGAGTGTGCTCCGCTTTCCTGACATATGACAAATATTACAGGCACTTTTAAGTCGCTCTTGTGAGGACAAGGGTAGAATAATATTTTTGGTTGAGTGATTCTGAGCAAGTGGGCTGGGGTTGTCGGGATTCGGAGATCAGGTGGCATCACCATGGCTGCAACAGAAGCAGATTGAGGAGGCCCGGTTGCAGTATTTCCGCTCTCGAGCATTACAGCGTGTTGCATCGTATCCACTGATGTCTAGTTCCCGGTCCAAAATCCTGTCTCAGGTATGTTGAATAAATTTTTTTTTCAATGCTTTAAATACCGTAACAGATGCATTCTGTTCTTAATTACACAAGCACTTTTGTGGAGATTAGGAACTCATCTGGATGTGAGATTTTCAAGGAATTCCTTTGCCGTTTCCATCTGCACAGGATGAGAAGCATGGCCACTTGGTGGAGACTGTGAAGAACCTGTTCAGTTCCTTCGACCACAATAAAGATGGCAAAATTCAGCAGGAGGAACTGAGGGGGCTGATTGTCGGTATTGGACTTGAGGAGGCTGGCTTTGTGCCTGCAGAGGATCAAGTGGAGACATGGATGCGAGAGTTCGACCTCGACGTGGATGGCACAATTTCGGAGCACGAGTTTTTAACCGGCATCAAGAAGTGGTCTAAGCGAGTTGCTCAAGACAAATTGTCTCTTCAAGCTCAAAGGGCAAGTGCAGTGAGCATACGGGACTCTAATTTCTGGGCCGCAAAATCGGATGAGGCGAAAACAGTAAGCATCCACATCCTATGACAATCCCTCGTGTCGAACGGCGTGTGCGCTCTCATCCTTCCGATGCATTTGTCTCGAGCTACTGGATGGAGGAGATTTCGAAGTCCTTCAAACTCTCATCGCAATGCCATTGTATGAGCAGGTGTTGGAGCTTCTGGAGGCCGAGGTCGAACAATCCGATGAAGAATCAGGCGAAGGGGAAGGAGAGTCTGATGAGTTAGATCCTCCACAGATTTACAAAAAAGCTGCGCTTCTTATGCTCGCTGGAGCAGCAGTAGCCGCGACGTTTGCAGACCCAATGGTGGACACCATTGGCAACTTCTCAGCCGCTTCTAAGATCCCTCCCTTCTTTGTCGCCTTCGTCGTCACTCCCTTTGCCTCCAATGCCAGTGAGCTTGTGTCAAGCATCATCTTTGCCAAGAGGCGACGCAAACGGAACATATCCCTCACGTTTTCGCAAGTTTATGGCGCCATCACCATGAATAACACTCTGTAAGGCATCTGCTCTCTGCTTCTCTTCCTCTTCTCCACCCCATATTTTGGGTCCCTGAGTTTGTCAGCTCCAGATGTTTAAACCCATCTCTTTGATGCTCACTGTTACTCTTTTGGTGGTTCTCAGCTGCATGGCAATATTTTTAGCGCTTGTGTACATCCGTGGATTAACTTGGGACTTCTCAAGCGAGGTATGTGCAATGACTAACAACATTCTGGATCAAACAAATCATGTGAAACTAGCTGTATTTCGTGTGTTATACCGATGTGCAAAGCTCATGACATGGATGGAATTCTCTTGCAGGTGACTGTAATAGTGTTGTGTACATTTGCGGTGGGGATGATGGGGGGCACGAGGAGCACATTTCCCTCCTGGTTTGCTTTGCCGGTGCTGGCTTTGTACCCTTTGGCCATCGCCGGTGTTGCTGTTTTGGACAATGTTCTCGGTTGGCACTGATACTAGTTGTGTTTAGATTTTAGCCCTTGTTTAGATTCGCCCCCTTCGATGTGCAAACTTGTACCCACATCTGCCATGTGGGCGCCGACACTTCGTAAAGTTTTCCAGTTCCTTGGGAAAATTCATGCTAGCATTACTTGCTATGGTCTAAACTTAAGATCAATTCATCCAATGTTGCATTATTTATTGATTATTTAATTGATTCTAGACTGATTTTTCTGTTGAGAATTCAATGCAGCAAATGATAAGCCAATGTCAATTTTGCCTGTGTCAATTTTGAAATGAATGTCAACTTATGGATGATAAATGGACCAATGATTGAATATGGATGGGTTAAAGCATTGCTGAAAGGAGATAGGAGTAAATAGAAGGATCCGCATCAACAAGCCATCTCAAAAGAAACCATTTTTCGTATTTTTTGCTTGTAAATATTTTTTAAAGAAATTTTTGTTGTATATAGATATATAGTCTCTGAGATATGGATATATTTTTGTGATCATTTTTCCATTAAATAAATTATAAAAAAAAGAGGCAAGTTTACAACTTTGATTTGCAGGATAGTGTCAAAATCAATTACGTGTTGATATTTATGGAACAATAAAGTTTAGAGGGCAGTAAGACAAATCATTTGTTTCTATAGTTTTACAACAAGCAAAGACTGTGATTGCTAATCTAAAATTGCAAATATATATATATATATATATATATACACATATACGACCCCTAAAGTTAAATTGATTAGTGTGTGACATCTTCAGTCTTGTTTCTACAACAATTTGATTTTAGAAGCTATAATTTCCCACCATGCCAAAGTTTCTCACATACACACCTCCACAAAAAATAAATAATTTTGAATATATATATATATATATATATATATAGTTGACATTAATATATAATTGCAATAATAAAATACAATCTTTTAATTTTTTATTTTCAAAAAATAAACGTAAAAAATATTTATTAGGAAAAAATATATATATATATAATAAGAATTATGATTTAAAATCAAAACTAGTTATTTCTTGCAAAGGTGTGTATGTAAGGATGTGTATCACTAAAAAGGTCCACAAGATAAAGAAAGATGTCTACCGTACATGAGCTAGTTTATTACCAAAATTTGGAATTACATGATCTTTGGTCCAATATTATTCTATCCCAAGGTTCTACTATCCAGTAACTCTATACTTATTTAGCTAATTCTGCTCTGCCTACTGTGGTACATCTCCAATCTTTAAATATTACGCCTCTCTCACCTATACTCAAGAGGTGCCTCCATGTTTTGTACCAACATTCACAGTGATGCTCCTATCTTCCTGCTCAGTGAAACAACTGGCTTAACAAATGCTAAACATTACACACTGCCTAAATAAATAAAAACACACACACTGGAATCACAAGCAATACATTTATAGCAATAACCACTTCTCTGATGGATGTAATTCTTGATATTCATTTCATCTCGCAAACTCCATCCTTAAAGGTTCTCAAAGCACCCATGTAGGCACAATATATGATACTATATTTTAAAGATAACTTATGAAAGGTAATAATCTTAGACCAGATGAACACGTACCCAAGCATTCAACCAACTGTGTGAACGCATATGTGGGACTTTATAAGAAGTCCTCGAGGACCACCATTTGCTCCGTGCCCTCCTCTGTCTCTTGCTCCCTTTCGTTCTACCCATTTCTGCACGGTTGGGTTGCGGCATCCGCAGCAGCAGTTTCGTTGCCCTCTCTTCGGGTTGCGTTGAGGAAGGAGGTTGTGCTGTTGGTGCCTCGCCCATTTGCAGATATGGAGCTGTCCGTGGAGAAGACCGCCTCCGGGCGCGAGTACAAGGTGCGGGACATGTCCCAGGCCGACTTCGGGCGTCTGGAGCTGGATCTTGCGGAGGTTGAGATGCCCGGGCTCATGTCGTGTCGCACGGAGTTCGGAGCCGCGCAGCCATTCAAGGGCGCCAAGATCACGGGGTCCCTGCACATGACCATCCAGACTGCGGTGCTCATCGAGACATTGACGGCTCTGGGCGCGGAGGTGAGATGGTGCTCTTGCAACATCTTTTCTACCCAGGACCACGCTGCCGCCGCTATCGCACGCGACAGCGCGGCGGTGTTCGCATGGAAGGGGGAGACACTGCAGGAGTATTGGTGGTGCACGGAGAGGGCTTTGGACTGGGGTCCGGACGGAGGCCCAGATCTGATCGTGGATGACGGCGGTGACGCGACATTGTTGATTCACGAGGGTGTGAAGGCCGAGGATGTGTACGCGAAGGATGGCACGCTGCCCGACCCCGAGTCGACGACGAACGCCGAGTTCAAGATCGTGTTGACAATCTTGAGGTGAGCGAGGGATGGAATGGGATGTGGTGCGGTGGGGTGAGTGGTGGGGTTTTTTTATTTTATTATTTGTGGGTGGTTGTCGGGGGGTTTGCGAGGGGGTTTAGTGATGGTGGGGCGGGGCGTGGGCCGATATCTGGCATCGGCCCCGGCCGCGTTGAAGGAGTGGATGGTAGGCCGTGCGGGGTTTTGGTGGAGATGGGGGAGGAATCCGGGGGCGGTTGTCGTTGGTGGCGGCGGCGTTGGTTGTGCTGAGACGGTGGCTCCTGTTTGCGCAGGGACGGCATGAAGGAGAACCCCAACAAGTACCACAAGATGGCGGAAAGGTTGGTGGGTGTGTCGGAGGAGACGACGACGGGAGTGAAGCGGCTGTACCAGATGATGGACAACGGAAGCCTGTTGTTCCCTGCCATCAATGTGAACGACTCTGTGACGAAGAGCAAGGTAATGTGACCCGTGGGTGGCAGATTCCGTAAGTGTTGTTGTGGACGCGTGTGTGGGGGGTGGGGGGGCCGTGGAACGGTAGGAGGGAGGGGGAGTGTGTGGTGTCGGGTGCTGACGTTTGGGTCGCTGTGCAGTTCGACAATCTGTACGGTTGCCGGCACTCGCTGCCCGACGGGCTGATGAGGGCGACGGATGTGATGATCGCCGGGAAGGTTGCTGTGATCTTCGGTTACGGTGATGTCGGGAAGGGATGCGCGAGCGCCATGAAGGCCGCGGGAGCGCGTGTGATCGTGACGGAGATCGATCCCATCTGCGCTCTGCAGGCCCTCATGGAGGGGTACCAGGTGCTGAGGTTGGAGGACTGCGTGGAGTACGCCGACATCTTCTGCACGACGACGGGTAACAAGGACATCATCATGGTGAGCGACATGAGGAAGATGAAGAACAACGCCATCGTGTGCAACATTGGGCACTTCGACAACGAGATCGACATGGAGGGGCTGGAGACGTATCCCGGGGTGAAGAGGATTACCATCAAGCCGCAGACGGACAGGTGGGTGTTCCCGGACACCAAGAGGGGCGTGATCATCTTGGCGGAGGGGCGTCTGATGAACCTGGGATGCGCTACCGGCCACCCGAGCTTCGTGATGTCGTGCTCATTCACGAATCAGGTGATCGCGCAGCTGGAGCTGTGGAACGAGAAGAAGAGCGGCAAGTACGAGAAGAAGGTGTACGTGTTGCCGAAGCACTTGGACGAGAAGGTCGCTCTGTTGCATTTGGAGAAGCTGGGCGCCAGGCTGACGAAGTTGAGCGAGGATCAGGCCTCGTACATCAACGTGCCGGTGGGAGGTCCATACAAGCCCGCTCACTACCGTTACTGAAGGAGCCTTGCATTTGCAATCATGCTCGGTTGGGCAGTTTGTAGGTGACTTAATGGATGTAGTGGGGTCCCGGAATTTAATTATGATTATAGGTTTTTGGGGAATTCATAGTAGGACGACATTTGCAATTTGTCAACCAATTTTTTTGGATGTTGTAGATGAATATAGCACACTATAGAAATTGCAAATCATCTCGACAGTACCCTGTAGGGCATATTGATATCTCCAATTAACCAATCCGGAAAACCAGGGACGAGCGACCCGCTAGAGCTCTCAACAAACAAATCACTCACATTCGTTTCTGAACTCTATTCAGATTAGATATGACTTGATGTTGGCAAATATCCACGAATCTAAAAAATTTTATGTAGCAAATTCCGAGTAGGCAGCTTTTATTCTGTTTTTAGACAAAGTCAAGTGCATCCCTTAAGTGAAGATGAGGCCTCCTGTGTTGAGCACCTAAATGAAACATTGAACTATACGTACGATATAAACAAGAACGTTGCTAACAATTACTCATCGACTGTGACACCTGAGAGTGAACAAGAACCTACCTCAGCACACTACAACACGAGAAAATATGTAGTTACTAAGAAGATCTGCCAATCAAATTCTTTGTGAACCGAAGATGATATTGTCAGAGCAGGCAATATCGTAGCCAAGTTGGTGAACAGGTTATCCTGTACCGTAAATACCAATTCTTGATTGTATAATGAATAATGAGAATAGTACTCTCCACAGAATATGTTACAACATATGTTACGTTGTTTTCTCCTCTTCCAGCTCATTCAACACTAATTCCTTTTCGTTCAAAGCATTTGACATATCTTACGATATGCTACAAATTGGGGACAAGGGGAAGTAAAAAGGAGAGGTGAGGTGGAGAGAATCTAGGCGGAGTTGGCAGCGACGCGGAGCACAAGCACATCCAGTACCACTCCTGGTCCGAAACCAATGAGAAATCCGAACTTGCTGCCCTCGCCCATGGTGGACACACGCATCTCCACAGATCTACGCCGAATCTGATCCAATACAAACAACATTAAGGCGCTGGATGTGTTGCCAAACTCGAATAATATGTCCCTGTTCCCTTGCATCTTGTCCTTGGTCAGCTGCAACTTCGCCTCCACCTGATCGAGAATGGCTGAACCTCCGAGATGCACTGCTCAGAACATCTCGTTCCATGCGGGAGATCCCACTGGCTTCCTGGCCTCGTTCTAAAACCTCTCGATATTCTTGAAGATGAGCACGGGTTCATCCTTCATGAGGTGGAAGATGAGCCCTGCTTCGGTGAGATGTCCATCGATGGCGCCGCCACTCTCTGGTAAGATGGTCTCTCCAGCCCAGTGCACTTCGAACAATGGCTTCTCTACCTCAGGCTTGGGGTCGGATCCAACCACGTGCACGTCGGCGTCATCGCCGAACAGAGCTGAGCCCACAAGCCCGTCCAAGTGGTTCTCGCTCGGGGCTCGGTATGTGACTGCGGTCACCTCGCTCGCGACTGCCAGCACTCGACTGCTCTTGTTGTTTTCGGCTAGATCCTTGGCCACTCTGAGCACGGATGCACTGCCGGGACACCCGGTTTGGTACATCAAGACAAGCTTCACAGTGGGCTTCAGGCCTAGTAGCTTGGCCAGGGCGTGGTCGGCTCCAGTCATGTTGACACCCGAGGTGGTGGCGAAGACGATGTGGGTAATGTCGGACTTGCGGCCGCCGTATTCCTTGATGGCCTTCTGGACGGCCTCGGCGGCGAGTTTGGGGACCTGGACAACCACGATGTCGTGGCGGACGTTCAGGGTGGGCTCCATGTACGTGCAGATGCCTGGGTTGGCCTTGGGCATCCCCTCCATGAGGAACATGTGGCGCTTCGGGATGCCCAACTTGTCACAGATGCACCTGAATTTGGCCTTCAGGACTTCCTTCTCTCCGCAGTTGGTGATATTGAAGAAGAAGTCGGGGTACTTACTCTGCAGAAACTTTGCGGGAGGCACCGCAGTGCTGATGCCTAGCACGAAGGTTGGCCCTTCCGCGCGGGGCTGACCCCTGGGAAGCGCGGCCCTCGTAATATTCCCAGCAGAAGCCATTTGACAACCTCGGTTGATTTCTTCACTCTAGTTCTCAACCTGTGCTGCCAAACGTATTCCGGCTTTGTCTCTTTGCTAATTCTGCAACAAGAGAGGTTGTTCTACGCACTGATTCAGTTATGCTACCAGTTTTGATGCCATGATACCTTCTGAGGTTCTTTGTTCTCTGTTTGAATAGAGTAAATATGGTATTAGAGCAGGCTTCCTAGGACCAATAGAAAAGAGGTGAATCTCCTCTCAGTGATAGCATCACCACTCCTTCCCCTCTCTATCTTTTAATACCGTAAGTCATAGAGATCACAAGAAGGATAGCACATTTTGTTTCTATTTACTACTCTAGCATCAACACCTCTAACAATCAACTTGGCCATAGATACAATGGTGGATCCAGTAGTCACAAATCCGAGCGAATTGACAGAGTTAAGCTCCCACTTTGTAGGGTTACGCGCACAACCTGAGGCACCAGTCACCAGTCACCAACCATATCAAACAAGAGACTGTTCAATTCCAGAACAGTATCACCTGGAGGGGCCGGACAACTACGAGATCAGGGCATATAGAATGAAGAACATGCTTCAACGCGATGGCCTCTACCAATATTGTACAAATCCTCCATTAATAGTAATGACCGCCTCAGAGCAGCTTGGGAGGTCAAGCGCCCTCACAACCATCAACAACGATGCAGAAAACGCTGGTCTACAACTTATGAAGAGGTACAAAGAAGTACATCTCTGTTAGACAAAAATCAAAGGTGCGAAGCATACAACGGCTCTCGTACACATTTCTCAATTGGAAATTAACAATGTAGATTTTAGCAATTCCAAAATAAAGTGGTCCTCGGAATTTGGCGCATTTAACCACATCATAGGAAATCACAACGCCTTCTCTTCCGTGCGTCCTTCTACTGGTCATAGAGTCCGATCTGCAGGAGGCCACAGTCATCCACTAACAGCAATCGGCAATGTATCCATGATAAATCTAGCTACTGAAATAAAATCCTTAGAAAACGTTCTCTTTTTGCCCAGCATTGTAAAGAATCTAATCTCCGTTGCCTATGTAGCTGATAAAGATATGAGTCTCAAACTCGTCGCCAAAGGGTGCTTTATTTGCCGACGGCAAGATCACTTCCTAGTCGCATATGCCAAACGCAACTGTGACAATGCGTTGTACCAGCTTAATCTCTCTACAATAGTTGATAACAGATTGCATCAACGTCATCACAACATTACCGACCCCATCAAAGTTCTCAATTGCTGTCCTAAATCTAACATAGCAACCACATGGCATTCTCGCCTCGGATATTATCACTCAAGGGGCTCAACAAGTATGATTCAATATCAAACCGTTCTTGGACTCCTCACTTTTTCAGGTCCTTTGAGCCCCTGTAAGACCTGTCTCGACAAACAAAATAGAAAACAAAAATTTGAAACTAGCTCAGTATTGCGTCTCTCGGATTCTTGAAATTATCTACTCAGACGTCTGTGGCCCTTTTCTTGTCCAATCAATCGGTGGCGTATCTTACTTTGTGACTTTCATAGACGACTACTCCAAAAAAACTCTGGACTTATTTCATGCCCCACAAGAGCGATACTTTTCAGAAGTTCCAAGAATTCAAAGCAGAGGTCGAAAACTCATCTGGACAACACATTCACACTCTCCGCTCCGACAATGGAGGGGAATACCTATCAAAATTCTTCACCAGCTTCTTATCAGCAGCCGGTATTACTCGTGAACTCACGTAGCCTTATATCCCACATTCGAATGGCGTTGCCGAATGCTAGAATCAATCTTTGCAGGACATCGTTTGATGTCTACTGCTTAATAAGAAACTACCGGCTCATCTCTGGGGTGAGAATGTTTGAGCTGCCACCCTCATCCTCAACGTACGCCCATCTAAATCTAGCTCGGATAGAAGCTCCAACAAGATCTTCAACGGAATCAAATCCATTGTGGCTCATTTCTGCGTTTTTGGATCCGCTACATACATTCATCATCCGCAAGCACTCCGATCGAAACTTGACCCCAAATCTCGACTCTGCATCTTGTTGAGCTATAAGACGTAGGTAAAAGGCTGGCGCTTTTATGATCTATCTACTAATAAGGTTCTAATCTCGGCTGATGTCCAGATACTCAAAGATGAATCCACGCATCTTCCTCCAGAAAAATCGGATACACCACCAATTATAGAAGGACCCACCCTTTCAAATTTCTCATCAGACAAACCCAACAATCCAAACATCGGCCTACCTGCGACGACTCTTTTGGGTGCATCGCAACTCTTATCCAACACTCCATCTACACCTCGAGCACCCGATGACGCTAAGCCACTTCTTCTGGCACACCCACAAGATATTATGCCCACACCACCACAGATATTATCCCCTATTTAAGACAATCAGATTCCGCCTTCCCGTCCCCTCATCCTCGAAATCCAACCTCCTCACCTGCATCGACAAAGCAGGGTGTCTCCGCCGCGTCTACGCTTGCGGTTCCACCATCCCCTCCTCACCCCCACAACCACAATCGCCGACCTCCTGCCCAATTTGATGACTTTTGCACTTCCCCCAAGTCATTTGCATGCATCATGGAAAGCAAGGCGATTTTTTTTTGGGAGGCCTCCCCCATTCCTCACGGGCAACGCGCCATGGCTTCAGAACTTCAATCCATACACAATAACCACACATGGTCCCTTGTTTCACTGCCTCCAGGTAAACGATCGATAACAGCGCGATGGATTTTTAAACTGAAACAAGGACTTAATGGTTCTCTGGTGCGGTATAAGGTGTGTCTCGTCGCTTGGGATTTTCAGCAGAAACATGGAATCGACTACCAAGAGATCTTTGCCTCGGTGGTCCCCTGGAAGACTATCAAAACTGTAGCTGCTATTGCTTCACATATTCGCTGGCCGATCCATTAGCTCGATGTACATACCGCTTTTTTAAACGGTCACCTCGATGAGGAGGTCTATCTTCAACAACCTCCCGGATACATACTTCGTGGCCACAAACACACGGTCTACCGTCTACACCGATCGCTGTACGGTTTGAAGCAGAGTCCCCCTACATGGTACTCCCGCATGGACAACTACCTTCAAAGCAAGAGAATGCTTCGTTTGGAGGCCGACCTGAACGCATACTACCGCCATGACTCCAGCGATACTGTCATCCTCTTGTTATATGTGGATGACGTAAAAGTCACCGGAACGTCTTTCTCTCTCATTTCCGAGCTAAAACAACAATAGCATCACGAATTTGCCATGACCACTCTTGGCCCCATTCGGCGTTTTTTGGGAGTTGAGTACTCCACCATTGTCGATGGTCTCCTTCTCCATCAAACAAGCTACGCTTATGATATGCTTACACAATTCCAAATGGAAGCGTCTCATTTGTCCTACATTTTGATTAATGAAGGCACCAAACTACACAAGAACAAAGGCACCCGACCTTGTGACACTCTGTTATACGGAGCCCTAATCGGACAACTGCATTGGCTCACCAAAACGCGATCAGATTTTGCTTTTGCCGTCGGACTGTGCAGTCGGTACACTAACGCACCCTAGCAAGCTTATTTTCAAGCCGCGCGCCGCATCTTGCAATACGTCCGCCGTTACCCATTGCTCGGCAACTTCTACAAAACGGGGAGGAAAATTATCTCACAGTGTTCTACGACGCAGACTTTGCACAAGACCCGAACGATTGCATATCCACATCCGCCTGCTTCTTCTACCTCGAAAGCTCATTGATATCCTGGAACTCCCGCAAACAAACATCCACGGCGCGCTTATTGTGCGAGTCGGAATACCGAGCACTGGCCAATTATACTTGTGAAGCCATATGGTTATGACAACTGTTAAACAGATTTCAGATTCAATGTACCGACCCAACCATCTTAGGATGTGATAACCAAAGTGGAATCAAAATTACACACAATCTGATATTCCATGATAAAACCAAACATTTTGAAATCGATTGGCGTTTTATTAGATAGAAAATAGAATGATGTCCTTCCAAAATAATTTTTGCTTGGTTGAATGAAGTTGCATTTATGATTTGTTTCACTCATTTCAATGATATTACTGTTCCATGTTTTAAGAATAGATAACTTATTTGAAATTTAGCTATTGGACTATCAGATTTATATCTTGCATCATAATATCCAACCAATTTTGGATTTGTAGATCATGTATAGTATATTCTCAAGTCTTCAATGCCTTTTAAATAATGTAATAAATATTTGATGCCATTCTAATACTGTAGTATTTGACATATAATGTGTCTTGCAAGAACACTAACTGCAAATACAATATTTGATCTTGTAGATGTGGCTAAATATGAAAGTGCTCCAACTGTTGTTGTGTTATGGTTTGGTTACCATGTAAAAATAATGTGTATATATATTTAATACACAATATATTAGACAACATAGTGAGAACCATGTTAGTAGATTTTTGTTGGTTATAGGATGTGGATAGATTACTATCCTGAAAAGAGGTTGTTTAAAAGGACTTCTATTAGAATTTATATAACTTTATTTTTTTTTATAGTCATTTTTGAACTTGGTTTTATTGGTAATAACTTTTATACATTTAGAGTCACCTTTGTTAGAAATTGGTGATCCTTAAAGTCTTATTTTGTTTCTTTTAATTGATGTTTATGACATATATTATGTAGAATTTATAAGAAAAAAGATTGGAGAGGGGTTTTGGTAGCAAAAAGAGAAGTTAGGACATTCGTATGGATGAATACAAATAGATGATGAAAATCTCCATTCCTATTAGCTAAAAATCATGCCCAATGAGCTTCAAGGAGGCTGTCCGAGGTCTTATTAGAGAGTAGGGTTATTCTTTCAAGGTAATTCGAGCTTTGGAGGCTAAAATCAGCAAGTTTAGATTTTTGGTTATGGTTTTGGTGCAAATTTTGTGTAATTTGGAGTTTATATGAAAGAAATATGGGCGCTCAAAGTTAAGGTGTTGATTTTGTACCTAATGTCATTCTTTTGAACATAACATGCATGTACATAAAGCAATAAAGGATCAACGATTAGGATTGGAAATAACATTTTTTTGACTACACTTTTGATATACTATTTGATGGATTTCAAGTTGGAATAAAGGAGATATTGGAAGTTGAAGTCAGCGCTTCAAATCTAAGGGTAGTAATTGACTCGATTAACTAGTGGTTGTGTTTTGAGCTATATTGTGAGGAATTTGGCAAGATTTTGGCTCAAAATTTTCTAGATTGTATGTAATCATGTTAGTAGACTTTATGTACAAATTTTGTGGCATTTGGAGTTTTGATTTTTGAGATATAAGAAAAATAGTTTTTTCGTGCTTATAGATTAGGATTTAGAGTGCCTTCTAGGGTTTTTAAGATGCCAAATGATCAGTAATAGATTTATTGTTCACTTTTTTTCGTGATAAATATTAAAGATAAAATCTATGTAATATAAAAATTTGAAAAAAATTGAATGGTTGGATCAAGAAATATGAATTTCCAAAATTCAAGGTAAAAATATCTTTTGAAGGAAGAAAATGTTTTGAAGGATTTTATTATAATTTGAGCTTTTGTGTAAAATAAAAGGGTATTTGGGAGCTAAGACATCATATATAAGCCAAAGGTAAACTCTCTACAACTAAATATCAATCATATTGAATCTCTACAAGATTTATTTAATATACATTAGTTGGTAGAAGAAAATGCTAGCATTTGTGAGATGCTTAATTTGAAGATCAATACATAAAGTTATTTTTCTTAGCATTTTCATCTCAAATTCATGGATAAGTAGGTTAGTAGCTGCAATGTATGTGGATTTAGTACCCACTATGTTAAGATTATCAATATATATATATATATATATATATATATAGTGATGATTAAAAAATCAATTTTATCTTGTTTAATAAACAAATAAGGAATTAGTGGATTACTTACAAACTTATTTGTTATTAAATAATCTCAAAGACATTGATACTACATATGCCTAGATTATTTTATATTATATAGGACCTTGTATAATTTAATACCACAATATCATCTAACAGTATGTGCATTTAGAATTCTTATTTCTAAATTAAATAGAACTTTCATATAAATATCTACATCAAGGGGATCATATAGATATTCAATTATCGTATCCATGACATGCATCTCAAAAGTGGCATAGATTGCCATTCTAATAATATACTAGAATGTAATTGAATCCATGATCAAAAAATATGTAGATTCATAATCGATGCCAAATCATTGGATAAATCCTTGGACAATAAGACGAGCTTTATAGTGAGTTATTTGATCCTTAGCATCTCACTTGTATAATAATACTATCTTATATTCCATAGGATAAGATATAAGAGTGTTCTTAATTAGACCAAAGACTTTCTTTTTATGCAAAGAGGTATACTCCTCATCAATGGCATTTTTCTATTTTAATCAATTAGAGAAATTCATTGCTTCTTAGATGGTTTGAAGTTCAAGATCCTCTTTCTTGTAAAAAAAAACTTCTGCAATCATGCATGTAAATGATTCATCTATTGTAATAGATTGTCTATTCGAAATATTATTTATAATATAATATAGAATAGATAATTTTGTACTCAATTTAATTTTATTCTTTCTAATATCAAGATTTTCTATTGTATGAGGTGAAGATATAATTTGCATGGATATATCATCATTAATTGTTGGTCTCTTAGGTTTAATAAGAATTTCTATAGAAATAATATCTAAATTAGTGCATGTTATAGTCTACTTTTTATGTGATTGCTTATTTGGTTCACAAGTCCTTTTAGTTTTTGATGTTATAACTTGAGGCATACTAATTAGTAGTATTACAATATGGGCAAGTACATTCTAAGCCTCATTAATGGAAACTCTTATAATCCAAGGTACATTATTGAAGCTATTGGATGTTTCATCTAAGATTCATTTTAGATTCAAAATCTTAGTAACTTTAATTTCAGCTAAAGATGTTTTAGGATCAAGATCTATTGTAAATATTTCTGGTGCTCCAAATATAAGTACTATATATCTTTGTTGATTAGATACTCTTTTTTAAAGAGATAGAAATACATTATCTTCAAAATGATAATTTTAAAAATGTGCACATAATAATGTGTTAGTTGATAGATTAACAATACAAATAATGTTTGGTGAATCAAAACTAAGATGTATGCCCTCTTGTCGATAAGCTCTAATGGTACGCTATTGAGATTCTAGTATTAGAATTCAAGCATGGCAATCAAATACTTGTAGATGAGATACATTAGAAATACAACCTGAAATAAGCACTTATGTTGTAATATTTTCCAAAGAAGAAAGATGGAGGTGTATTAATATTGTAGCATGCAAAACTGCATGACTCTACATAAATGCATGTAAATTTGCCTTGAGAAGGAATGGTCAAGTAATAAGTTGTATATGCTTTATAAATGATTGTGCAACACTATATTGAACTTGTTCATGTGGAATACAATATGTCAACTCAATCCTTCTTGTAATATAATAGTCTTTAAAAGATTTTGATGCAAATTCTTTTGCATTGTCCATGTATAATGTTTTGATAGGATAATTAAGAAAATGTGTTCAAAAACAAATAAGTATGAATATAAGATTGGCAAACAACATGTTTTGAATTAATAATAATAAGATATGTGATTGTTTGTATGATGCAATAATAAAAACTAAAAAATAACAAAATAGTTTAGATATTGGATTTTCTCATTTTGAAGGATTTTACAAGAATTCCTAAGATCCTTATAAGTAAAAACTTTCATAAAAATTACAATTGAGCATGGATTGAGACATGCAAGTAATTGGTTTTCACTTTAAAAGATGTCTTAAAGACAATGGTAAAGTTATATTTACCAAAAGGTGCTTTCTTGACCACTTACAAGAGCCATTAGTCTTAGAAACGAAATTGGCTCTTAGATGAATGAAGGCCATAGATCTATATTAGGGATCTTAGAGATGAAGGGTGGAGATGTGGCCCCCCTTCCACAACTCACCACTCAATTGTATAAGAGTGGCTTGGTTACCCAAGCCTTCTTTATCTCCTCTTTTGATGAAGGACAAAGCCATGCCAAATTTTGACTTTAAATCCTAATCTTAATTTTGTTTTTTATTTTTAATTTCATTGTGAACTTATGGTTGTGTGTGCATGGATCTTGAGTGGTGAATGATGGTCATTGGATTTTAAGACGTAGATAATTGTAGTAGACAACTCCCTCGACCTCCCAAATACCTCAAGGGTTTAAGAGCCTCGGATTTCCCTCAATTAGTCATTCAATTTTTTGAGTTTTGAAGTGATTTTTTTTTTACTATAGCTTTTAGTACTAGCTTTCCAAAAAAAATAAGAATTTCTTGATTTAAAGTAAGGGTAAAATTTTGGTAGAAGTTTGAAAGCACAAGAGTTGGCTGCCTTAGCAATTTAGATCATCTATCTTTGAAAAGGTATTTCTTAGTGCTTTTTAATATTATGATTGTATAATTTTAAAAAATAAGTGCATCTTCAAGCTGAAATTCTAATGGCATAAAGTTTACTGAATTTAAGGAAGAATTCACTTTTTAGTTAATTTTCAAGTGGAGGGAGGTTGCCTACCATAGTAGTCTTAGTTATTCAATTTTGAAGGAGAATTTCTTGCGGCTTAAGTACTAGATTGAACTTAAGTTTATTAAAACACAAGCGCCTTCAAGTTAATTTTTGTGCAAACTATAAATCACTAAATTTGAAGTTAATGAAAATTTTTGGCATATTTTGGAATAGAATGGGATTGCTGCCCTCAATTCTTGGATGTTATGAAGGTATCTTCACTTTCATATCTCTTTAGTTCTTTTATACTTTTATTTTTACAATAATTCGTAACTTTCACATTTCAACTTTTAGATTTTAACTTTTAAGCTTTTATCTTTTTCTTTCTTTTATTTTTTAACTTTTTCTTTTATTTTTAATTTTTACTTTTAACTCAACTTTCAAGTTTTTTTACTTTTTTAATGGATTAATGTTTGAAAATGTTGGGATGTAGTAGTAATAAGTGAAAACATAGTAGAAGTAGTTGAGGATATTGAAGCACTTATCATAAATAAATCTGTGAAGAAAATATAAGATTAAGTAAAAAAAGTTGAATAAAATTCACCTTAAAATATAAAGTTAAATAAAATAATAAAATTGAATTTAAAATAAAGAATGTTAAAAATTTTGGAGCGATTTTTTTTTTTTTTTTTTTTTTTTTTTTTCAAAAACAAGGATTTGCAATGGACTGCATTAACAACAATGGCAATTATAGATAATGATAGTAATGGTAGATAGTATCATATTATAATTGCTTATGGTATGTAAAAATTAAGTAAAAAGTATAATGTATTTATAAGTATTGATGTATATTAGAATTGTTAATAATTTAATTTAAAGAGAATTGATATAAGAAATTTATTTTGAAGTTTATTTATTTTGATTATAGTGTTTAAATTATATAAAATTTAGACATTTAGTATAAAATTTAAAGAAAAGATTGGAATTAAAAGATAAAGATGCAAACCTCTAAGAAGCTTATTTGGAGGGATGAAAGCAAAGTATAGATGGATGAAGGCAAGGGATGAAGGTCCTTATTCCTATTGGTTGAAAGCCATGTCTAATAGGCTCTCAAGAGGTTGTTTGTGACCATAATAAGGATTTTGGCAACTTCAAAAGAGTCATTTGAGAATGAAAAGAAAGGATCACAAGGTTTAATATTTGAGCTACAATTTGTGTACATATTTTAGAGGGTTTGAAATTATAGTAATAAAGTTGTAATTGTTTGAAGTTAAGATGTCTTTTTAAGATATATTGTTACTTTTTTGAAAATATGAGGAGTTATACAATAGCTTTTGGAGATTGAAAGGTGCGGCTGTAAGGGTGATCTTAAGACCTATGTCTTTTGTAAATATTTGGAATTTGTATGAAAGAACTATAGAGTGTTAAAGACAGTACATGTAATTCAAAGGCAATAAGTGAGCCATTTTGTTGATAGTAATAGTTGGAGCTATATCTTGAGTTTTTGGATTAACTTTTAGCTCAAAATTTCCAAAAGTATGTATTATTAGGTTGAAAAGATATATATCAAAGTTTTATAGTATTTAAATATTTAATTTTTGAAATATAAAGAAAATTACATATGGATATGTGTAAGCAAGGATTTGAAGCTATTGTTAGGATTTTGGCAATATCTCAAGATCTATAATAAATTTATGATTGAAATTTGGTTTGGTAGTTGTTTAAAATACATCAATACTTCATGTAAAATTTTAGTTTGTTTGGATGGTCCAATCGTGAGATATGATCTATTGAAGTTTGGAAAAAATTCACCTTATGGATATATAAGGACTTAAAATATTTTTATCATATTTTAAGTGTTCTTTGGTACTTAAAACTTATGTATTGATGTAATTATTCCTATAGGGAAAAATTTATATATATAAACTTGGTGCTTTTTTTTTATCTTGAGACTTGATTGAGCAAATAGTCATAGCCAAAAACTCAATGCTTTCTTAAGATAAATTTTCTCTACTGCAACAATGGCGACTACAGACAAGAATAGTAATGGTGATTGCAGATGGTAGGACAAGGCGGTTGGCAATAGTTTGGAAGTAGGATTGTGAAGGCAAAGAGGAGCAACATTAATTAGCACAGCTTAACAAGCATGGCATAATTTTTAAGAATAAAAAATAATACAAAAGTGTTTAGAATTTAGGATCCCTAAAGTCCTCAAAGCCTTTGGAATGAACTTTGATGGCACTCAAGATGAAGAATTAGAAGACATAAATGAAAAATTTGACCTTAATCCTCTCTTATGATTTAAACAAACTTCTATTGGTCTTAAAACTAAAAATGATATGGCTATTTATCTACAAATATCAAATAATTGGTATAAAAGTTCTAAAAAGTAATTGCATATATGCAACCTTAATTATAAATTAATAGATGTATCTTTAGTAAGTGAGGATTTAAAATTTATCAAACTTGAAATTTAATTGACAGAAGGTGAGTTGATAAGTTACAAGTCATTAATTATAGAACATAGAGATGTATTTGCTTGGTCTTACAAAGATCTTAAGGACATACTTCTAGAAGTAGTGCAACATAGAATTCCTTTTCTTTTTAATTCAATTCTTATGAGACAAAAAAAAAAAAACTTATAATTTAAAATTAATTATTAAAAAAAATAAAAAACTCTTTTAAACTAGATTTATTCAACATGTAGAAATTATGGATTGGATTTCATCAATGGTATTAGTTAAAAAGAAGAATAAAGAACTTTGAATGTATATAACTATAAAAAATATAATACATATATTTAAAAGGATCACTTTTTATTTATTTATTTATTTCTAAATACCATCCTAAAAAAGGTAGCTCGGCATGAATTATATTCATTCATAGATAAATATTCAAGTTACAATCAAATTTCTATAGGCCCAAAGGATCACCATAAAATAGCCTTTACTACACCTTGAGGCACTTTTATTTATGTTGTCATGCCTTTTAGACTTTGCAATACTATTGAGGCATTTCAAAGAGCAATATTGTATGGCATTTCAAATCAATGATAGTGTTTATTGATGATTTTAGCACCATGTCCTTTAGAATAACCAACCATAATTGTGTAAAGGCTAGTCCTTAAAGCTGTAGAAAATCTAGGATAGCAGTGAACTTTGACAAAATATTCTTAGCAATTAATAGAGGAGTCCTATTAGGATATGTATTATCAAAAAAGAGTAGGAAACTTGATCAAAAGAAGATTAAGGTAATTGAGGAATTAAGTCCTCCTTCAATATTAAAGAAGATATAAAGAAGCTTGGGGTATATTGAATGGTATTGGAAAGTCATATAAGACTCAACTACACTTTCTAAGCATATAATTCGACTAATATAAAAAAAAGTGAAGTTTGAATGGAGAATAAAATACCAAGAGGCATTTGATATCCTTAAAAAAAAACTTAGTACCTTCTTTATCTTAAAGCCACCAAATTGGCAATTATCTTTCTATATACTATATAATGCTTTATTGGTAGTAGTAAGAAGTACCTTGTATCAAGCAAGTAGAAAGAAGTGCAAGGACTATTACATTGTTTTTACTAGCAGATAATAAAATTATGCAAAAAGAAATTATACTACCACAAAATAAAAATACCTTACGATGGTTATTTTTATGAAGAAGTTTAGGTATAACCTTCAATTAAATGTAGTAGTATTTTTTGTAGATCATATGGCAATTAAATATATTACTAATAAGTCAAATTTAAATAATAGACTTATAAGATGGATGCTTCTATTAGAGGAATTCAATTATACAATAGAATATAAACCTAGAAAGATGAATAAGCAAACAAATTATTTATCTGGGTTGTCAAAGAAAATTGGTGAAGCTCTAATTGACAATATCTTGATAGATAAAAGCTTGTTTGTTGTTTTGACTAATTTTACTTGATATAAATTAATTACCAAAATTTTGACAATTCTCGCTCTTATTTTTTATCTTTTTAAAATAAAATAGGGAAAGATGAAAATCAATAGTAGATACTTTGCTATAATTGGGAGAAAATTATATAGACATAGAGTTGATGAGATGTTAAGGAAGTGTGTGATGGGTGATGAAATTACTACTATTCTATTGACATATCACAATACTACATATGGGGGTCACTTTTTGATGAACTTGATTAGCCAAAAAATCCTTAGAATTAGCTATTATTGGCCTATATTATTTTTTAGTGTACATAAATATGCTAAAATTTGTAATGTATGTCAATGATATAATAGAAATGATCTGAAGATGATCTTATCTCTTTAGATATTCCTATATTTAGTCTCTTTTAGAAAATAAGAAATTGATTATATTAGAGAGGTTTATCCAAACTCCACTATAATAGTATAAAACACATAATAGTATAAAACACATAATGACAGCAACCAAATGTTTGACCAAGTAGACTAAGGCAAAAGCAATTAAAGCCAATGATGCCAAGTAAGTTGTCAAATTCCTCCATGAGCACATTATCACTAGATTTGGATGTCTAAAAATTCTAATCAATGATAGGAGAAAATATTTTTTGAATAAGGTGATAAAAGTCTAGACCTTATAATTTAAATAAATCATAGGAAGGCTACTCTTTATCACCTTCAAACTAATGGTCATACAGAATGGTGTTGTGTTACATGATTTGCAATCTAAGAATATACAGGATATTTAGTTATAGAGAGTTTAGCTTTAACTTTTTGGCTAAGCTCCAATAAGTGATTTATTCTTCTTTTAACTTATATAAAAAATCTTGGCTTCTAAAACCCCTTTATTTTATATAAAATATCCAAATTTTAGTAAAATCCCTTAAAACATATTTTTTCCACAAAAGATTTTTTCTTTTTGAATTTTAAAAATTCATATTTCTAGATTCAATTGTTTAGTTTTTTTTTTTTAAATTATTAAATAATATAAAAAAATATCCTTAAACTTTACTAAAAAAAATGAACTATAAATTTGCTATCAAACTTTTGGCATTTTAGAAATCCTAACAAGTGCTCTAAATCCTAAGTTATAAGCATCCAAACTTTATTTTCTTTATATATCAAAAATCCAAAATTTAAATACTACAATTTTTTTGCATAAAGTTTACTAATATTATTATACACATTTTCAAAAACTTTGAGCCAGAATCTTATCAAATTGCTCATGATATAGATCAAAGCACAACAACTAGTAAATTGTACTACTTACTACCCTTAGATTGCAAGCTTTGACTTCAACTTTCAATATCTCCTTTATCTCAACTTCAAATCCATCAAACATTATACCAAAAGTATAATAAAAAAAGTAATCTCTTCAATTTTAATTTCCAATCCTTTATTGCTTTCTATACTTATATGTTATATCCAAAAAAGTGATAGTAGCTACAAAATCAATACTTTAACTTTGGGTATCCATATCTCTTTCATATAAACTCCAAATCACAAAAAATTTGTACCAAAAGCATAGGAAAAGTCTTAAACTTGATGATCATGGCCTTCAAAGTTTAAATGACCTCAAAAGAATAATCCTAAATCATAATAGGGCCTTAGGCAGCCTCCTTGAAGCCTATTGGGCATGATTTTTGGCCAATAGGAATAGAGATTTTTATCATCCATTTCCATTTATTCATATAGATGTTCTAACTTTCTTTTTTTTCTGCCAAAATTCCTCTCTAATCCTATTTCTTATAAGATCTATATAATGTATGTTCTAAACTTCAAATAAAAGAAATAAAATAAGACTTCAAGGATCACCAATATTTAACAAAGGTGACTTTAAATATATAAAAGTTACTATAAATCAAAATTAATCTTAAAAGCTACTATCAAAAGAAAATAAAGTTATATAAATTTTAATAGTAGTTCTTTTAAACAACCTCTTTTTAAAGTAATAATTTAACTACATTCTATAATTAATTAAAATCCACTTATATGGTTCTTATCATATTATTTAGTAAATTGTATATCAAACATATAAATACAATATTTTCATATGATAGCCAAATCATAATATAACAACGAATCAATCAAATTTTAGTTGATATACTTAAAAAAACAATAAAAACATTTAAATAAGATTGGTATACAAAACTTCTTGTAGCCTTGTAGGCTTATAGAACAATATTTAAAGTAATAATTCAAGCAATTCCATTCTCCTTGGTTTTTGGTATAGAAGCCATTTTATCAATTGAATTTTTGATTCTTTCTCTTTCTATTACCTTGATAGAAAGATTATCAATTAAATAATCTTTAATTAATAGGCTCAAACAATTAGAAGATCTTGATAAAGCCAAAAGATAAAGTATTTAATATATAGATATAATTCAAAGAAGAAAAAAAATTACCTTTGATAAACAACACAAGTTTAGAACCTTTAGGCCTAGTGTATTGATTTTTTTATAAGATGCTAGAAAACTAGATTTTTTAAGGAAATTTGATGCCCTATGGATGGAACCATATTGGATCAAAGAAATCTTCTTAAATAATTTAATTTAGTTGCAAACTTTAAATAGAGAGGATTTTCTTATTAGAATTTTAAAAAATAGATGAATGAATATAGAGTGTGATTTTTATCATATATAAGGTCAACTGATTCATTCTTAAATTCATTCTTATTTAATTCTTTAAGTGGCAGATCATCATAATTGAAAAAAAATATAGGAAGTTAAAACATAGGAGGTCTTTAAAGTAGAATCTTAGATTTTTAAGTATCAATATATATATATATATATATATATATATATATATATATATATATATATATATTAGAATTCGTGAGTATATGTTTTAGTAAAAATCTAAAAGATAAAAAATTATTGGTCATATGAAAGGTTGTTAATTGAGTATTCTAGATTCTAATCTAATTGGAAAAAATGAGCTATCCAAATGAGTTAGTATTAGTACAGGAAAGACTAGCATTCTACCTCAAACAAATATGTAGGCCTTATAAGACTTGATACAAAAATCCTTTCATATTAAATAGAAGTCTAAGGATATTAACTTTTTTTAAAATCCATAGTTTTTAAAATAGATTTAATTTTCCTCTATCTTCATTGTTTATATCTATAGAAAAAAACCAACTTTAGTTCTTTTAGATTAGTAGTAACTCATTCATTCTTTTTTCAAATTATTATTGATAAATTCCAAATATAATTCTTTATTTTAATCAATAGTATTATTAAAGATTAATTCTAGATTCTTCTTCTTTCTAAGTCATTCCAGATAGTCACTATGTGTGAATCATCAAATCAACTCACTAATTGTTTTAGGACAAAAAGATGTATTTAGAGTGCTTAAAATTACAATATATATTCAGAAGTGTAAAAATCCTTAGACAAATAGTAAATTAGAATGTTAATTGTAGAAATGGAGTCTTAATAAGTCTTGGAAGCAATTATCTTAGTTGATTTAATATTTTTATTTATTATTAGATATTAAAGATTATTTATTAAGATCAATATTTATATTGGCCTTATATTTATATTTATTAATTATAAAAAACTATAAATTTTAGTTAATAGTTAGATGAAACATGAAAAAATATTCCATGTCTTTTTAGTTAGTTTATAAAAAAATAGGATTTATAATAGATTTAAATTAATTTTATTACTATCAAAAATCACAAAGATAAGAAAATATAGATTTAAATTGATAATAATATTATAAAAAATTAAAAATTAAAAATTTTTATTTAGAATTTATTTAGAATTTTTGAAGAATTTTTAGAGAAATTTTCAAGACTTTAGTGAAAATGAGTTTTATCACTTTGGAATCTATTATAAAGAAATAGAGCAAGATTTGAAGACCACTCAAGGTTTTTAACTTAATTGTATATTTTTAAATTCCATGGTGAAGTCAAAAATGCAAAAATATTGGATTTACTATTAGAAAATAGGAGGATCAGTAGCTAGTATAGTTCTTATAAGAAGGGAGGTGCACAAGTCTCATATGGATTGTAGTACCTTGAAGGAAGTTAGGAGGATAAGACTAAGGCCTTATGGCCTCTCTTAAAATCTTATATATACTACTTGTGAGCCTTGGTGAGGCTTGAACTCTTGATCTCTTAAGCAATTTATTCTTGAGGTAAAAATTATTCTTTTAATTTTTTTATTATTTACCTTCTATCTTTAAATTTCCATAATTTATTCTTAATAAATTAAATTTATATATTATTTATTTAATCAAAAAATTAAAAAGATTATATATTTAAAAATATATTTTTTATTTTTTATTTTTTTATTAAGTGAAAATCCAATAAACAGACTAAAACTAATTTTGCAGTGTACAATTGCTTGATTGCTTTTGTTTCACTTGTTTTGTATTGTGCTTCTTTTTTTTTTGTTTTTTCTACTTTTAATTCTTACCACCAAATAAATGCAACTTTTAATTAAGGCCATTTTATAATTTGAATTAAAGAAGTAAAATTTACCTTCATATCTTGCTAAATTCTACAAACTTGCTTGTGATGTGGATTGGAATGACAAAGCCCTTATCAATCAATTTTAATATGGATTAAAAGATAATATCAAATATTCATTACTGAAAATGGTAAGAAGAAATTCATTAGAGTAATTTATTACTCAAGCCATTACAAACGATGTCAAAGGAGAGAAAATTTGCCTTAAGAAAGCATTGGACTCTTGCTTTTCATTAATTACTCAATCAAGTCTTGAGATAAGAAAGACCAAGTTAATATATAAAATTTCCCTTTTTGAGCAATTACACCAAATTCATAAGCCTCAAATAACCAACAACACTCAAAATATGATCAAATCTTCTAAAACCTTATATATTCTTATGTGGAATTTTTTCCAAATTTCAACACCTCATATCTCCTAATTCAACCTTCCAAACAAACTAAAATTTTAAATGAGGTACTAATGTATTCTTATTAATTTTTATAATAAATTTCAATTACAAATTCATTGCGGATCTTGAGATATCTTGAAAACCCTAATAGTCACTTTAAATCCTTGGCTTTATATACCTGCATGCAACTTTCTTCATATCTCACAAAATATAGCTCAAATACTACAAAATTTATATATATAACTTTTTAACACAAAATTTTATATTTTCTAAAAATTTTGAGTCAAAAATTTGTCCAAAAACTCAAACTATGGTTCCAACCATTACTATAAACAAAACCATTCAGTTACTACCTTTGATTTAAAAGCATTGCCTTCAACTCCCTATAAGTCCTTCACATAAACTCCAAAAGCAATAATTCTTTCATAAAAGATGTAGGCTTTAAAATCGCCATTCTATTCTCACTTTTTGATCTTCAAAAGTTATCGTACAACTCTTTATATTCTCAAAAGAATAATAATATGTCTTAAATTAATACCTTAATTTCAAATGGCTATATCTTCTTCACCTTAACTTCAAATTGTCTAATTTTTATGTACAAATTGTAGTCCAAATCCTAAACCTTATAATCTTGTCTTTTAATTCCCAAATGCTTTCTTTGATGTTACCAAAATCCTTATTAAGGTCGGAGATAGCCTCCTCAAAGCCCATTGGACATGATATTCGACCATTAGGGATGAAGTTCTCCATTCCTTGCCTTCATCTAACCATGCTTTGCTTTCATCCTTCCCAATTAGCCTCTTACTAGTTTAGATTTTTATCCTTAGGCTTCCACCTTCTCCCAAGGCTTTATATTAAACATTTAGGACTTATATTTTTTTTAATGCCAAAATCAAAACAAGTAAAAAAATAAAGTAAAGTTTCTTATACCAACTCCTTTTTAATTTAATCTATTAACCATTCTAACACACATCTATATTTATTAACATATATTATATTTTAAATAATTTTTACATACTATAGATATTTATAATATGACAATGACAATCAATTCTTTGAAAATTATCAAAAAGAAAGATTTAATTGGAGAAATACAAATCAAGACATAACAATATCTTTTAAGTTTTTAGAAGCTTATTTTTTTAAACCATAGCCTATGCAAATTGACATGATATGTTTTAAATCTCTTTTTTAGCAAAAAAAGACTTGTTGTTGTCAAGAAGATTTGTACCTATATTATAGAAAATCCAAATACACTGCTCAACATTGTCCAAAGAAGCAATATAATCACAAAATAAAGAGCATGGTTGCCAAAGAAGATGATGAGTTAAAAAACAAATTTTTTTAGCTATAATAGAGTCTGTGCAGTTAGAATCTTATATAGTACATAGTAAAAGTTTTATTCTCTTTTTAGATCCTTCATCTTGTTTTACAAAAGAAGTTTATTTAGGACTAAAAAATCACAAAGTCTTAACCTTCTAAGATTCAAGAGCCCTAGCTTGTATTATAGAGAAAGGCTTTGTCAAAAAATAAGAAATATTGTTAATTAAGAAAATTAAACTTGTATATATAGAAGTCATAGATAATTATTTGTTATCTTTTAGAGATGTTATCTATCAATATTTTTTTAAATATAGTAATTAAAGATTATAATAGCGTAGTAATATTTAATATCATTAGATTTCCTTTTCAATTGATTAATTTAGGATTATTGTGGTCAATGAAGAGTAATCCTCAAATAGATTGAATTTCTTATAACCTTAATTTTTTTCATAGTTTGATCCAAAATCCTATTTGTCAAATAAAAATACACAAGTCTAATATATTCAAATCTTTACTAATAGATGCAAAAGCTTTTATACATGTAACAAAAGAAAGATCATCTTTTGTTATATATGCCATGTCCATTTTTGATAGTAGGAAGATATTAAATAATATTCTTAGTTACTATCAAGATTTCCAAGATGTTTTTGAAAAGAAGAATGCAGATATTTTTTCAAAGCATTGATCCTATGATTAATCAATTGATATATAAGAAAGATTTTAACTACCATTTGGACCAATCTATAGCTTATCACAAAAGGAGTTGGCTGCATTAAAGAAATATATTAACAAAAACTTGGCTAAGAATTTTACACTCCATTTAAAATGACCAATAGGACTTCATATTTTATTTGTGAAGAAAAATGATGGATCTCTATGGATGTGTATAGACTATTAAAAATTTAAGAAGATCACCATCAAGAATAGATATTCTTTATTTCTAATTTTAGAATTTTTCGACCAATTCAATCAAATAAAGATGTACATAAAAATAAATCTACAAAGAATATATATGCTGGCTTGTATTTCAAAAAGTGATAAATAAAAGACTATTTTTTGAACTAGGTATGAAGATTTTGAATGTAATATCATGCCTTTTGGACTCATAAATACATTAATTAATTTTTAATATGTCATAAATGACGTTTTTTGTGAGTTTTTTTTAATGATTTTATTGTTTATTATTTAAATGATATTTTAATCTATTCTAAGAATACAATAAAATATGAACTTCATGTTTGTTATATGTTATAAAAACTTAGAGATACAAGATTATATGTCAAGATAGAAAATTGTATATTCCACACTACTCAAATTGATTTCTTAAGAAATATCATTTCCAACAAAGAATCAATGATAGATTCAAAGAAAGTCTAAACTATTATGGATTTAAAGATTTTAAAAAAAATTAAAGATATGCAATGTTTTTTTGAGATTTTCCAATTATTATAAGATCTTTATCAAGAAATTTTTTCAAGTTGTGGCTCTTTTTACATATTTAATATATAAGAACAACTTGAATGGAGTAAAAAAGTGAAAGCATCTTTTAAAGTCTTTAAGATAGTATGTATTTTTGCACCAATTTTGTATGACATCAATTTTTCTAAGGCATTCTTTATGGAAACAAATACATTAGATTTTATTATATGTATTATTCTATCATAAATAGGAATAGCTGACAAGTTCAATCTAATAGCTTTTTATTTTAAGAATTATTCAATAACTAAGATTAACAATGAGATTCATGACAAATGATTGTTTTGTAATTGTCTATTTATTTTAAGAATAACATCATTATTTAGAAGGTGCTTCAAGTCTAGTCATTGTGTATATGGATCATAAGAACCTCAAATACTTCAGGTTGATATATATTTTAGAATGTTGCAAATTCCATTGGAGCATGTTTTTATCAATATTTGATTTTAAAATCACTTATGAATTTAAAAAATAATAAGATTGGTCAAATATCTTTTCTAGACATTTTTATCTTGTATCAAAAGAATGTGATGCATCTTTTGATTAACAAAGAATAATTCACTTGAAGCCAAAAAAATTTCATCTCTGAATAATAATATCAACATTATCTTTTGATTCAACGTTTTACAATTAAATTCAATCAAGTATATCCTTTGATTTTCTTATTTATGATATTAAGAATAATTATTTTAAATCTCATGATACTTCTAAATTCAAGTTCAAGAATAATCTACTCTATTTCAAGGAACAATTATATATTCTAAAAGATGAAGCATAATTTTTTATTTTTTAAGCTCATCATGACTTTTTAGTACTCAAACTTTTTGGATACAACAAGTCTTTGGAATTAATATTCAAAGATTTTTTATGGCCTCAAATAAAAAAGGCACTCAAAGACTTTATACAATCATGTAATATTTGTTTAAGATCCAAAACTTCTTGTCATCAATCTTATGGACTTTTTTAGCCATTATTTATTTTAAAACAACTTTGGTCTTCTATTTCTATGGATTTTTTCACAAATCTTTTAATCTTAGATTCATATGATTTTATATTTGTAATAGTAGATCATTTTATCAAAATTACATATTTAAATAATTATAGGTAATATTTAAAAAATCAATCATAGGTAAAGTAAGATTTAATTTTTTTTTACAATATCTATTATTATAATGGATTGTCTAAAGATATTATGTTGGATAGGAGAATTTAATTTGTATCAAGATTATAAAAAATCTTTTCAAGATTTTGAAGGTGGATCTAAAACTCTCTTTGGCTTTTCATCCTCAAATTAATGGACAAATGAAATAGATGAATTAAGTTTAGGAGTAGTATTTGAGGTTTATCATTAATTATCATTAAGATGATGAAATAATTCTTTTGAAATTGACAAAGTTTGCATATGATAATTAAGTACATTTTTCTATTCAACCAATTTTTTTTTTTTTTTTTTTTTTTTTTTTTTTTTCAATTATGGTAAAGTTAATAGGAGCTCAAGAACAATAAAAAAATAAATATAGATGTTTATTGCAAGGAACAACTACAATACAATATAGATGACAATATATAATTACTTTATAGCAATATAAAGACTATTCATTATTGTGACAAAATAGACTATTGTAGGCTTAAATATCTATGTTGTTACAAACATATAACTGAAGAAGATTTGAAAAGATTCTAGGATATTTTAGAAGATTCTTATAAATCCTAGAAGGTTCCAGTAGGTTCCAAAAGATTCTAAGAAGGTTCTAAAAGATTCTAAAAAGATTCCAAAAGGTTCCAATAGATTTTTAAAAAGTTCTAAAAGGTCATAGAAGATCTTGGAAGGTTCTAAGAAGATTTAGATGATTTGGGAAGTTACTAAAGAAGGATCTTAGGCTTAGTTTGTTCCTAAGCCTTATAAAAACTTTTCAAGAAGCTTTCTAGGACCTAATATATATAAGAGTTGAGGCTAAGAGGATCCTAAGTTTCGACAACTCACTTCTTGTGGTCTAATCAAGACCTTCTTACCTTATCTCTAGTTATTGTTCTAATATCAAGCTAATTTTATTTCTTGGTCTTGAATCCTTGTCTTGTATATAGTCTCTAATAGTTTGTCGAGACTGTCATAAAAAAATATTAGAAGCTTGGTCTTTCTTGACATAGAGTGGATTACTCTTCTTTTTGGAAATACTTTAGTATTCTAGAGGTTGTAGATTATCCTCTCCTAGATTAATATTGTTCTTTCCTTAATATTCTTTTGGTTTTTTTTTCTTTATATCATTTTTTTTTTTTTTTTTTTTTTTTTTTTTGAATGAATGTGTTTCTCTGATTTTCTATAGCAGAAGGTGGAAAAATCAATATAATAGACTCCTAAGACATCAAGTTAGATTCTATTATTAATACTTTTGAAGCATTGAAGATCAAGATAAGTACTTTGTTGAAGCAAAATGAAGAACCACATATGACCATAGATAATGATCAAAGAGCCAAAGTGCCTCAACTACTATATCAAATGACAATAGAAGTTCCAAATTCTCAAACGACTTTATCTACTTCAATAAATATGGAAGATGCATCCATTTAAGGCAATGATTTGACAATAATAATATCAAAAGAACTAAAGATTAGCCTTTTGAAAAAGATCTATGGCACCTATTCAAAATTTCGTGGCTTTATAAACCAAGTACAACTAATCACCTTGCTTTAATCTCAATAATATTCCACTAAAGCATCTTATGTTGGTTTGATTGGAACCTTGCTCTCAAGTCAAGCTTTATCTTATTTGCTCCATTATTTGAAAAGAATTTTTTAGTATTGGATAATTTTGAAGCATTTTTGGGAGCATTTGCAGAAGCATTTGGTAAACATGATAAGATTCATTCTTCAACAACTAAAATTTGAAGCTTTTGATAAAGAATGCATTCTGCATAAATGTATGCCTCAGATTTTTGACAATTAACATGTAATATAAATTGAGGAAAAGATGTGTTTATGAACTAATTTCATTGGAGATTAAGAGACAATGTCAAAGACTTATTGTTGTCTATGCTAAATCTACAAAAACTCAATGAAGCCATTAATCAATCTGTGAAGTGCAATAATTATTTATTTCAATGATGACAAGATAAATGTTCTTCAATTGTACCATAAATAGACACCAATTATTTTGCAGCTTTTTCACCATCTAATTCTAATGAGCATTTGGAAGCAAAATTTATGAAGATTGATGCAGTTTGCTTCAAACCTCTTTCTAAGCAAGAAAAAAAATATTCAAGGCAACTTGGCCAATGCTTATATTATGAAAAACATGGCTACAAGATTGATAATTATTTAGAAAAATGCCATCATACATATCAAATGAAGAGTGCAACCACATCATCAAAAGTTTTGTAAGAAAATGAAGGCATCCAGCCACAGTAAGAATCATGTAGTTGTATTCTTCACTATTACAAATCAAAAAAGGTTCTATACTCTCTACTAGCCCTTCCCATTGTTTTACTATACATGTATAGTTTAGAGTCACAAAACTAGAGTATCATGCATTACTTGACTCTAGAGCCTCTCCATGATTTATTGACGAAGAATTTTTTAGATCACACAAAATTTGTACAGTCAAAAAATTCATAGTAGTATATGTAGAAGTAATAGATGGTCAACCTTTATTCTTTGGAGATGTGATTTATGTAACAATCCCATTAGAAATAATCTTTGACAATTATAACAGCTAAGTAGTCTTCAACGTCATTAAATCACCATCAAATCCAATCATTTTAGGATTCCTATGACTTAAAAAATATAATCTACAAATAGATTATATATCTCAAAAGTTAAAATTTCCTCAAGTAGATTATAGAACCTCCACATTTATGAAAAGCTTATAACATCTAATAAGCCAAAACTTAAATAACATTTATTTATTAGAATTAGAACATTTTTGAAGGTGGTCAAACAGAGTACTACATTTGCTATCTTTGCAAATCTACAATTAGAACCTATAGTTACTACAACAAAAATTCGAATGGCATATAAGAATTTTATAGATGTATTTGAAAAGAAAAATGCAAACATCATATCAAAGCATTGCACTTACGATTGTCTAATTGATCTTCAAGAAGGTATTCAACCACCATTTGGACTCATCTACAATCTATCTTAGGATAAACTTGTGACTTTAAAGGAGTACTATAGTATTGTTTTTCTTATTCTAGACTAATCTAATCAAAATAAACCTGTATAAGTGGGTTCAAATATACAAAAAGACTGTTTGCATTAGATATACTTATTATGATCACACAATTAATTGTTCTTGATTGGGTGAATTCAATGGATACAAAAAATGCTCCAAAATGACTTAATTTTCTATAAATACCCATAAAGTCTTCTTTACAATCAAATATAAACATTTATAATCTCATCTTCCATAAATCTCCCATTTTACTTACTTATCTTTCTTCAATCTCATAATACCATCATGTAATACTGTATTTCTTTAATAGACTGCATATATTCATTAAATATTTTAATTAATAGATATAAATCTTCACTAATAACACATTTCAAAACTAATCATTTCTTTCATATTTTCTTTCATTCATCCAATTCTATTCATTTTTTATAAATCTTTTTTACTATTCAACTATTATATCTAATATAATACAACATCATTTCTTATAGTTGAACTATACTAATATCTTCAATTATTGGCTTCCAATTTACCAAGTAAAACTCAATAATCACAAATTTAATTTCTTACTCAATGTCACAGACATATATTTATTGTAATTATTACCAAAGTACAATAAATAAGTAGAAGTAGATAAAAGTAAATTAATTTCATAATATCTTCTAGAAAAGCTTCTTAGAAGCTTTATAGATGCTGCTTTGACTTTGTATATATTTATACTTACTTAATAGGTTAGAAACTTGGTGAATAAATTAACCACGTGGTACACATGTTGGTAACTTGTGGAACAAGCTAACTATGTGGCGCCTATATAGAAAACTTGCCTTGCAAGTTAACATACGTGTTGTGTAAAGTCAACACGTTTTTGGAGGTTCTATAGAACGTTGCCACGTAGCTCCTAGGTAGATAGTATATATAGAAGCAAGAGTGAAGCCTTCTTCACTTTTGTCAATCTGTCAAGGACAAAAATTTGATAAAAATAAATAAATAAGTGAAACTTTTCTCAAAGAAAGATGACAAAATAGAAATAACTAAATATGTATATTAAAAAAGAAACTGAAATGGCTATTGTCAAAAGACAAGAAAACTAGAGACCCTTGAAATTAGACTAGAAGTAAGAAAGGTATGGACATTTTGAATACAACATCATGCCTTTTGGACTTACAAATGCACTAGCAACATTCCAACATCTAATGAATGATGGTCTTTGGGGAGTTTTTAGGTGATTTTGTTGTCTCTTACCTAGATGACATCTTAATCTATTCTAAGAATACAGATGAATATGAACTTTATATTTGTCGTGTATTACAAAAACTAAAAGATGCGAGACTCTATGCTAAGATAGAAAAGTATGAATTTCATATTACTCAAGTTGACTTTTTAGGATACATCATTTTAAATAATGAACTTATGATAGATCCCAAGAAAGTTCAACCTATTATGGATTGGAAGATCTCAAAAACAGTAAGGGATGTCTAATGTATTTTAGGATTTGCCAACTACTATCGGATCTTTATCAAAGAATTCTCTCAAGTTGTAGCTCTACTTACATGTTTGACTTGTAAAGACAAACTTCAATGGAATCAAGAAGTAGAAGTAGCATTTGAAGCTTTAAAGACAGCCTTTGTTTCTACACCAATCTTGTATCATGTTGATTTTTCAAGCCATTTTTTATGGAAACAAACGCATTAGACTTTGCTTTGAATGCCGTATTGTCACAAATGGGAATAGATGATAAACTTCACCCAGTAGCTTTTCATTCCAAAAAATTTTTAACAACCAAAATCAATTACGTGATCAATGACAAAGAACTTCTTGCAATCATGGATTCATTTTAAGAATGGCGCCATTATCTAGAATGTACTTCTAATCTAGTTACCATATATATGGATTACAAGAACTTTGAATATTTTAGGTCAACACATGTTTTGAATTGTTGCTAAGTCCTTTGGAGTATGTCTTTATTAAGATTCGAATTCAAGATCACTTATCGACTGAGAAAACAATAAGATTTGTCAAATGCACTCTCTAGACAATCTTACCTTATAGCAAAAGAAAGAGATGCTGCTTTTGATTAGCAATGGATAATTCTCTTTAAGCCAGAGCATCTTCATCTTTGAGCAATAAAATCAACACTAACTATTGATTCAACTTTCATTAAACAAATTTAGTCAAGTATGTCTTCTAATCCTTTTATTCGTGATATTAAAGAAAATCCTTCAAAGTCTCATGATACTTCAAAGTTTGAATTCAAGAATAATCTACTATATTTCAAGGGACACTTATATGTTCCAAAAGGTGAAGCTTGATTATGTGTTCTTTAAGCTTATCATGACTTTCCAGTAGTAGGACATTTTAGGTATAATAAAACTTTGAAACTAATATCCTAGGATTTTTGGTGGCTCCAAATGTGGAAGGCAGTTAAAGATTTTGTACAATATTGTGATATTTACTGAAGATCAAAAACTCCTTATCATCGACCTTACAAACTTCTTCAACCATTATCCATTCTAGAATAACCATTGTCTTTTGTTTCTATGGATTTCATCATAGATCTTCCAATCTCAGGTGTTTATGACTCTATATTCATGATAGTAGATTGTTTTTACTAAGATGGCACATTTTGTACCATGTACAAAATCCATCATAAGTATAGAAACATCTAAGCTCTTTCTTAACAATATCTATCGCTATCATGGATTATCCATGGATATAATATTAGATAGGAGAACTCAGTTTATATGAAGATTTTGGCAGATTTTTTTTAAGATTTTAAAGTAGATATAAAACTATCTTCGACATTCCATCCTCAAACAGATGGACAAAAAAAGTGTGTTAATCAAGTTTTGGAAGAATATTTAAGATGTACCATCAACTACTAACAAGATGATTGGATAATTCTTTTGCCATTAGCAGAGTTTGCTTATAATAACATGATACATTCTTCTATAAAACAAACACCTTTCTTTGCCAATTATAGTTATCATCTATAACTTGATACTTTTGATTTTTCAAAAGCTGATAATCCTATGGCAAAAGATTTGATAAATCATTTGTTAGAGCTATATGCAATAATGAAGGAGTAGTTAAAAGAAGCTCAAGAACAACAAAAGATAAATGCGGATGTCTATCAAAAAGAACAACCACCATTCTACATGGATGACAAGGTATAGTTACTTTGTTACAATATCAAGACCACTCGTCCTTGTGACAAGTTGGACTATCTAAGGCTTGCACCATTTTCTATTTTTACACAAATCAATCTAGTTTCATATCATTTATACCTATCGGAATCAATAAAAATTCATCCAGTATTCCACGTATCTCTTCTTGAATCATACATGATAGTGAACATATCAAGAAGAAGACAAGCTCCACCTCCTCTTATAGAAATGGACAATAATGAAGAGTTCAAAGTCAAAGAAGTTTTAGATTCAAGGCAATATCAAAATAAATTAGAGTATCTTGTCTATTGGTGCAAATATGATATTAGTGAAGGCACATAGGAGCCTAGAAAGAATCTTACAAATGCAGCAAAGGTGGTGGAGGCTTTTCATCGACGACATCCTCAAAATTAAGATAAAAACCTTCTTTATAAAAGAAACAAGATCTAAGGAAGATAACATTCTATTTTCAATCTTTTTTTGTAGCTTCTTAGTAGTTATGACACTGAGGAGATGGAGAATCAACAACCAGCAGATTCAACCTTCATTTGCTAACCTGCCAGTGTCATATTGTAAAAGCTTATAATATGTAAAAATTAGTTAGAATATATATTATGCTCATAAGTCTTGGTATATGATAGAATGGTTAAATAGATTAATTTAAAGAGAGTGGATTTAAGAAAATTTATTTTGAGTTTATCTTTTTATTTTTGTTCTTTAATTTGATATTTAAGGCATATAATATATAAATCTATTGATATCAATCTTTCTTCTACCTTCTACTCTCAAATTAATGGCCAAACAAAGGAGGTCAATGAAATTCTTAAGCAATATTTGATGTGTACCATCAACAATCAATAAGATTATTGGACTTTCTACTTATTGTTGGTAGAGTTTACATATAATAATATAATCCTTGCATCTAAGCAACAAACACCATGCTATTCAAACTACAGTCATCATCCAAAGTTGGATATGACAAAGCCTTCAAAGTCGGCAAATCCAATAGTAGAGGAGTTTGTTATAAAGATGGCCAAACTTCAAGCAATCATGAAGACTCACATAGAAAGGGCTCAACAATGTTATAAGTTAGTCATAGATGAATTGATGAAGGAACATCCTCCATTCCAAGTTAGTGACAAAGTATGGTTTCTTTGGCACAATATAAAAACCAACAAGTCATGTGATAAATTAGACTACCGAAGATTGGAACCATTTGTGATTCAAAAAAAAATCAATAACGTAACTTATTACTTGAAGTTACCTTTATCCATGAAGATTCATTGAGTCTTTTATATTTTACTTTTGAAAAGGTATAAAAAATCAAACATATAAAGTCAAAGACAACTACTACTTCATATAATTGAAATCAATGATCATATTAAAAATGAGGTAGAAGAGATAATAAATTCAAAGCTAACATATGGAATGCTTGAATATCTAGTCCATTAGTTCGGATATGATATCAATGATCACACATAAGAACCTACTAGCAACCTTGTAAATATACAAATGAAGGTTCAAAAGTTCCATCAACAACATCCATCCACATCAAAAGTAACAAAATGAGGAACAATAACTTGATAAGATAGCTTTACGATGAAGAATCTTGGTTCTTGGCCTCATAAAAAAGGAGAAGAGGCAATTTTTTCAAATTTTTAAAATAATATAAGTCAGTAGTTTGAATTCACTACTATAGCCTATTTATATTCTTTTGGTCTTGTCTACTTTATGTCATATGGATAGTCAAGAAATAGACACCCTGCTGGTTATACCATCTCAACTAAGTAGTTTGTGGAGATGACTCCAAAATAAAGAGCCACTTGAGCCACAAAGACATTGAAGGATATTTAGTAATAGACTGTTGATAATTATATTTGAGGTAGAACTTACCTATGAAGGACATCTAGAAGGAGGGTTTGGAAGATAATTCCATAACAAAGATATCAAAGTTCATGCTCGGTCATAAGTAAAAGGCTTGGGGTACTATCGATAGCTACAGGGACCTATGAATCATTTGCCTTGCGAAAAAACAACTCAAATATATAGCAGATACTATGCAATAAATCTTCAATTTCTTGCGCATATATTGATTTCCAGCAACATTGCTTCTTAGAAACCTCAAACTTAAATGATGAGGTGATATTACGGACATATAACATAAGAAGATTCGGAAAGGTTCTAGAAAGTTCTAAAAGATTCTAAAAAGATTCTTGTAGATCCTAGAAGATTCTAAAAGGTTCCAAAAGATTTTAATAAGTTCTAAAAAGACTCTAGAAGATTCTAATAGGCTCTAAAAGGATCCAAAACGATTTAAGAAGATTATAGAAGGTCATTGAAGATCTTAGAAAGCTTTAGGAGGTTTTAGATGATTTAAGAAGTTATCAAAGAAGGATCTTAGGCATGCTTTGTTCCTAAGCCTTATGAATACTTTTCAAGAAGTCTCCAAGGACCTAATATATATATGAATCGAGGCTAAGGAGAATCTAAATCTTGACAACTCATTTCTTATCATCTAGTTAGGACTTACTTGTCTTCTATCCAATTATTGTTCTAATGATAAGCTAACTTTATTTTTTAGATTTGAATCCTCGTCTAGTATAATATTCCTAACACATGTTACTTATCAATTATAAATAATAAAATCTAAAAAGAATCATTTTATATTCCATGTGACTAATTTTGAGCCATACAAGACAAAAAAAACATCTTAAGAAGAAGGCAAATGCCACTTCTTCCTATTGAAATATATAATAATAAAAAATTTGAGAAGAAAAAAGTCTTAGATTCAAGGCAGTGCCAAAATAGGTTGAAACATCTAGTTAATTGTTATAGATATGATATCAATGAATATATATAAGAGCCAACAAAGAATCTTGTAAATAAAGCAAAGAAAATTAAGGCTTTTCATCAAGAATATCCATTAAAATCAAGATAAAAAATAGCAAATCTTTTCTTTAAAAGAAATAAGATTAAAAAAAAATAGCATTCTACCTTCTACCTTTCTTTATAGCTTCTATGCATTTGTCATCGTAAAGAGATAGAGAACCAATAACTAATAGATTTAGTACAAGAGCTATCACTTATTAATATATCAAAAAAGACATTGCAATTGTTACAATCTTTAAGATAACATAATTGAAATGAAGATCCTCAAGAATGACATGTCTTTTGTCAAATAGATGGCAAATACAATGTGTTTGATATCACGACCTTGAAAGACACTCTCAATATTTGGTGATTTTATTAAAAATAAGAACAACTCTTGATAATATTTCAAATGTTTTATTTGAATGAAGTTACAAAGGCCTCAACAAGAATCAAATAATAAGGTGGTCTTTCCACCTTGGTATAGGATACTTTTGATGGTTGAGAGGACCTATCAATTATCTTTAAAAAAATAAATATTAAAATATGTGGCAAATAGAATTCATCACATCTTGAATTTCATCAACACATGATGTCTACTTTTCATGGAATTCATTCCTAAAAAGGAAGATAATGTCATGGACATATATGCATACTCTAATAAATATCTATATGATTAAATAGAAGTTAATAAAAGTAAATAAAATTAAAGTAATTTCATGATACCTTCTAAAGAAGCTTTTTAAAAGCTTCATAAATGTTGCTTTGACTTTACATATGTTTATAGTTGATTAATAGGTTAGAAACTTAGTCAAGAAGATAACCACCTCTTAATAGCTTGCAAAACAAGGTAACTATTTGGCGCACATATAAAAAACTTGTCTTGCAAGTTAAGTGTGAATGTAAATTTCACTCTTCAATCCCAATAACAAGATGGCTTTAATTAAGAATTGCTTGTAAATGGTGGTGCGAAGTGAAGTAAGCAATTGGCAAAAGACCAAGGAGGAACAACCATAATACAAGTAAAAGAGATGAAATCAAGTAATTACAACATCCAAAACGAAGTCACAGTCCGTTCACTGGATTTTCACCTAGTAAAAAGTAAAAGTAAAAAATAAAAAATATATTTTTAGATAGATAAATTTTTTTATCTTTCCAATGATATAAAAATCATGTAATTCCAAATTATTATGAATAAGTTATGATAGATTAAAGATAGAATATAAATAATAAAAAAGTTAAGTGAATAATTTTTACCTCAAGGGTACTTTGCTTAAGAAATTAGGAGTTCGAGCCTCACCAAGGCTCACAAGTAGTGTATATTCCCCCTTAAAGAGGCCTTGAGACCTTAGTCTTATCTTCCTACCTATACCCAAGGTGCTACAATCCACATGGAAATTGTGCACCTTTCTTCTTACAAGGATTACACTAGTTGCTGGTCCTCCTATTTTCTACTAGTAAAAATACATTTTTTTGCATTTTTGACTTCACCATGGTCTTCAAAAACACCCAATTAGCCTAGAAACCATGCATAGTCATCACAACTTGCTTCATTTCTTCATAATGGCTCTCAAGGTGATATAACTCAATTTTACCAAAGTCTTGAAATTTTCTCTAAAAATTCATAAAAAATTCTAAATAAATTCTAAATAAATTCTAAAAAATTCTATAATTTTTCTATAATACTAATATCCATATGAGGCTATATTTTCATATATTTTTGATTTTTTATAGTAATAAAATTAATTTAAATCCACTAAAAATCCTATTTTTTTATATAATTAACTAAAAAGACATGAAGCTCTTTTTCATGCTTCTTCTAACTACTAACTAATCATTGATAGGATTTTATAAGTAATACATGTAGATAGGAACCAATGAAGATATTGATTTCAATAACTAACTCTTGATACTTAACAATAAGAAAAATACTAAAGTAACTAAGATAATTTCCTCCAAGACTTATTAAGACTCCATTTTTATAATTTTTCTTCTAATAAAATTTTTGCAACTTATGAATACTTCTAAATTATAATAAATACTCGAATAGTCAAAAAAAACTCTCTACTCTTAACATTTGTATAATTGAATGACTTAAAATTATATTTTTAACTAATCTATTAATTAAGATCAATTTGTGGGACTCAAATTAAGATATGGATCTTGCAAAGTCAATATATTTTAGAAGTCCTATAGGAGATTTCCACATAGTTTCTAATTAAGAGTATATATGGAAGTAAGAATGAAGCCTTCTTCACTCTTATCAATGCATTTTTAGTCCTTAGTCTTATTTCAAGACTTTCTAGTCTTCTTATTTTTGCCAATAGCTATTCTAATTCAATATTATATCATCTTTGGATGTCTTCTTAATACTTTTGAATGATACAAGAGTATATTGAGGATTTCTTTCTTTGAGATTCATGTTCTTAATAATTAGTCAAGTAAAAATACATGAGCCTAGTATATCAAAATCTTTATTAATAGGTTCAAGAAGTTTCATGCATGGGACAAAAGAAGGATCATCTTTTGCCATATATTCCATCTTTTTTTGATGGTAGAAACATGTCAAGTAATATCCTTAACCAATATAAAGATTTTTGAGACCTTTTTTAAAAAAAAGAATACAAATATTCTTTCAATGCATTAATCCTATGAATATTCAATTAATTTGCAAGGAAAAGCTCAACTAGCATTTGAAACAATCTATAACTTATTATAAAATGAATTGTATGCACAAAAGAAGTATATTGACAAGAACTTAGCTAAAAACTTTATATGTCATTTATAATCTCCAATAAGAGCTTCTATCTTATTTACAAAAAAAATAAAGATAGATACTATTCTTAACCCTTACCACAACAAAAATAAACCATACATCTATCACCGATCTTTCAGCATCTTAGAAATCCTAGCATGTGCACAAAACCCTAACTTACAAGCACCCGAAAACTATTTTTCCTATATCTCAAAATCCAAACTCCAAATTCCACAAAAATTATGTAGAAAGCTTTATAACAAGATTATAAACAATCTTGGAAATTTTCTGTCAAAACCTCGTCAAATTGTCTAAGATATAGCTCAAATAACAAGTATAAGTAAATCGGGCTACTTACTACCGTTAGATTCCAAGTGCTGACTTCAACTGCCAATATCTCCTTCATCAAAGCTTGGAATTTGACACACAGTAGGCATAAATTGTAGCCGAAAAAGTGCTCTCTCCAAATCCAGTCGCCGATCCTCGTTTGCTATCTGTATGCGTGCGCAATGCTCCAAAGAGTGACAGTAGGTCCAAAAACTAACACCTTAACTTTGAGCGCCCATAACTTCTTCATAAAAACCCCAAATGACACAAAACTTACACCAAAACCATAGCCAAAAAAATAAACCTTCTGACCCTAGCCTTCAAAACTCGAATGGCCTCGAGAAACTAACCCTAATCCCTAATATGGCCTCGGGCAGCCTCCTCAAAGCCCATTGGTCATGATTTTTGACCAATGGGAATGGAGATTTTCATTATTCATCTCCATTCATCTATATTGGTGCCCTAATTACTCCTTGTGCTACCAAAATCCTTCTTCAATCCTTTTTCTTATAAGATTTATATAATTTATGCTCTAAACACCAAATAGAAGAACCAAAAGAAGTTTTCAAAGCTCACCAATGTCTAACAAAGGTGATTCTAAATATTTAGAAGTTACTATCAACCAAAAACAATCTTAAAAGCCACTATCAAAAGAAAATTAAAGTTATACAAATTCTATAGTAATCTTTTTAAACAACCTCTTTTCAAGATAATAATCAAATTATGTTCTACAACCAACTAAAATCTATTAACATGGCTCTCACCATGTTACTTAATAAATTATATATTAAGTACATAATTACATTATTTTTATATAGTAGCCGAACCACAACACGACACCGCTATGCCAATCATTCACTAAAAAAAAAAAAAAAAAAAAATTCTGAGCTGAATCATAAAGGACAACTAAATTCTAAAAGACACCTTAAAAACTATTGAGAATATTTAGAAAGACACAAGAGTAATAGTAAGTCATACACACACACAAGAGTAGTAGTAAGTTATACACACAAGAGGGTTTCTAAGGAGAGAGAGCTTCACACAAAAAAATCTGTTCATCTGGTTGTGTCTCGTATTCAAGAAGAGAAAAGAGGAAAAGATAAATAATACTTCTCCACTAGATTCTAAATACTGTAGCTTTAGTATTTTTTGTAGTCTATAGTAAATATTATGGAGAGTGCTTGTTACATTTAATGATCTCAACACTCCTCTTTGTTCATCATAATATTTATATAATATAAAATTTGTATAGAATTATGATCTATACTTTTCTATGATCTTACAAGATCAACATTTGTTGCCTCATTAAAACCTTATCTAGAAAAACCTTATTTTATTTAAGGACAAAACCATAGATGAAGGAAAAAGAGTACAACATCATTTTTTTTAATTATTTAAAGAGCTCATTAACTTTCTTATTCAAGAAGAGTAAATCGCTACATATCAATGCTATAAATAAGTCGACGATGGTTGCTTAATGGGAGAGCTTTGGTAAAGAGATCAACAAGATTATTTGTAGATTCAATTTTCTTAATTATAAGTACTTGATCAGTAATCAAGTCATGGGTATAACTAAAATACTTTGGATCAATATGCTTTGTCCTGTCGCCTTTAATGAAACCAAATTACATCTATACAATACAAGCACTATTATCTTCATGCAAGATAGTTGGAGAATCATCATATGAAAATCCACAAGTTGTTTGAATGAATTTATCAATTGATCGTAATTAAATATATTCTCGAGATGCTTCATGTAAGGCAATAATTTCTGCATAGTTGGATGAAGTTGTAGTTATTGTTTGTTTCACTGATTTCCATGATATTGCAACTCAATGTTTGAAGAATATATATCCTGTTTGAGATTTAGTTGTTGCAATATTAGATTTATATCCTGCATTACAATATCCAACCAATTTTGGATCTGCGTATTGAATGTAGTATAATGCCAAGTCTTTAGTATCTTTTAAATAACGTAATAAATATTTGATTCCATTTCAATGTCATAGTGTTGGACGTGCACTATGTCTTGCAAGAACACTAACTGCAAATGCAACATCTAATCTTGTAGATGTAGCTAAATACAAAAGTGCTCCAACTGTTGCGAGGTATGGATATTGGTCTCTCAATATTTCCTCCTCCTCCTTGCATGGACAGTATGGATCATGACCATCACAACCATGTCCAACCATTGGTGTGGACAATGGATAAGTATCAATCATATTAAATCTTTGCAAGATTCGTCTATTATACGTTAGTTGGTAGAGAAAAATGCTACCATCTGTTAAATGCATAATCTGAAGACCAATGCAAAAAGTTGTTGTTCCTAGTATTTTCATCTCAAATTCATGTATAAGTAGGTTTGTAGCTATAACACATGTAGATGTAGTACCCACTAGGTTAAGATCATCAATATATATAGCGATGATCACAAAATAAGTTTTATCTCGTTTGATAAACAAACAAGGGATTAGTAGATCACTTATAAAATTATTTGTAATTAAATAATCTCAAAGACGTTGATACCACATGCATCCGGATTGTTTTTAAACCATATAAGGCCTTACATAATTTAATACCACAATATTTTCTTACAGTGGGTCGATTTCAACTTCCTATTTCTAAGCCATGTAGAACTTTCATATAAATAATTGCATCAAGAAAACCATATAAATATGTAGTTACTACATCCATGAGATGCATCTCAAGGGTGGCATGAACTGTCATTCCAATAATATATCGAAATATAATTGAATCCATGACTGGAGAATATGTAGATTCATAATCAATGCCAAATCGTTGAGTAAATCTTTAAGCAACATGACGAGCTTTATAGTGGATTATTTAGCCTTGAGCATCTCGCTTGCATATTAATACCATTTTATATTCCACAGGGCCAGATGTAAGAGTGTCTACAATTCGACCAAAGACTTTTCTCTTATGCAAAGAGGCATACTCTTCCTCAATAGTAGTTTTCTATTTTGACCAATCTGAGTGACGCATCACCTCTTCGATGATTTGAGATTCAAGATCATCTTCTTCACAACAAAGTGCTTCTATAATCATATATGCAAATGATTCATCTACCATAATAAATGGTCTGTCCCAAATATCATCTGTAGCACAATACAAAATAGATAATTCTTTACTCAACTTATTCTTATTCCTTCCAATTCTAAGATTGTTTTTCATAAGAATTGAATGTACATTATGCATGATTATATCATCATGAATTCGTAGTCCTATAAGATGTGAGGCAATTTTTTGAGAAATAATACCAGGATTAGTCAATTTTATAGCTTTCTTTTTACGTGGTTGCTTATCTGGTCTACGAGTTCTTTTAGTTGTTGTTGTTATAACTTGAGGTATTGTAGTCAATGGCACTGCAATCTAAGCAAGTGCATTCTGACCCTCATTAATAGGAACTCTTGTAATTCTATGAACATCATTAAAGCCATCAGGTATTTCATCTGCAATCTGTTTTAAATGCAAAATCTTAGCAACTTCAGTTTCTACCAAAGATGTCCTAAGATCGGGAATCATTATAAACTTTTTTGGTGCTTCAAATATGAGTACTTTATTTCTTTGTTGATTGGATATTCTTCTTTAAAGAGATGTGTAGAATAGATAAATAAACTTTGTGGTAAGTTACTGATTGATTATTGACAACCTTGAGAATTAAATTGATGGTTAGGCAGTTTAGTTGGTAACAGTAGGTTGTTAGTAGAATAAATGGTTAAGAATTCAAAGGGTCACAAACTTTGGAATCCCTTGGCCGATGGATCATCTTTTAGGTAGGATAAATAGATTGAAGAAAGAAAGCCGAGAGCCAGATTGTGAGAGTCGTAAATCAGGGTAAGCTTGGTGCTACCTCTTTGTTTTCTTTGCTTTTATTATTTGCTTATGAAGAATTGTGATTGAGAGAAGTATTGTTGAATTGAGAGTCGTAGAATGGATTATGTGTTGAATCAAGATAGAAGTAGTAAGCCTTGGTGTTTTGTAGTTTGATAATTGATTTCAGATATCCAAAGTATAGTCAATTGTGACATTAACAGACCTAATTCATATAACTAGTCTTTTCCCGTATTCAAACCTACCTCTATTAGTTCAATTGCTTTGGTATATCGAAGCTTGAATGCAACAAGAACAACATTTTGGCACCGCTGCCAAGGAAATGATAGCAATATGAAATGTTAGAAATTGATTGTATGAGAAGAATGAAAGATTATGAGTGATAATCATAAAAAGGAGGATTATCAAAGTATTAATTGACAAGCAAAAGAAAGACAGGAGCAATTATGCATAAGAAATATCCTACGGGAACGACAAAAAAGAATTGTAGGTCCAAGTAAAATCAAAAGAAGAAAAATTCAAATTCAAATAATAAGGAGATCAATGATAACACCAATGGCCGCGGGAGTGCTAGAAGTACCAATTGCAGTACAAATGGGAGTAGTAGGAGACCGAACTACAAGTGTGGCACCATTACCTACTTTTAGTGGTTGGCCAGGCTCTGATCTTGATCACCATATATCTCAATTCTTGACAGCCAGCATGGCTAATAATCGTAGAATTGAAGATATTTGATTGAGGTGGTTGCCAGCAACTTTAAAAGATACAACTTTTGAATGGTATATTCGGCAACTAGTGGGTAGATTTCCTAATTGGGAGGCCTTGAGGAATGCCTTCCTAACCCATTTTAGACCAATTGGATTTGAAGATCGGCTTTGAGAAAGTTTTATGAATAGCAAGATGTTTACAAGAGAATACATAGAGTCCTAGTATAGCAAAATCGTGGATATACTTTGTAAATGGTCAAATAATCAAATGCCAGATATGTTTATATTGTCGATATTAATCAATGGTTTGCATCCACTAGAATTAAATTTTTTTATAAAAGAGGCTTGACCAGCTACGATGGAGGCATCATTGGCATGAACAAAGATGTGAGAAGAATGTCATTATGACCAATTATTAACAGTAGAGGCCACAATGATTCCAAGTTCAGGAAGCCAACAAATACAACCGGGAAATGTGTTGATAGATAATTATCCACAAATGGCTGCCTCCAATGTGAAGAATGTTATGTTGCAACAACCAATTAATGGTACACTACTCCAAGCAATAGCGCCAATAATGATGACACCTTATTTTACATCGCCAACCTATCAACAATCGAAGTTGATCACAAATGCGACTGTTAAAGATTCAAATGAAGCCTTGTTATTAAATCTAAGAAAGAAGATGGAAGAATTGGTCGTGAATTTGGCTAAAGATAAGAAAAAATGATATAAGCCTTCTAATACGAGACCTAATGTATGGTGTAATAATTGTAAGGGACAAGGTCATTTTGATATGGAATGTCCATCATCGAAACAAAGGGGTGTTCAGTGTACATTTTGTGGAGGAAAGCACCCTACCCAAAATTGCTGGCATTTACAAAGGCAACAACAATTCAGTAATTAGACCATGATCCCACCAACTCAGTGAGGAGTCAATAAAGTTCAAATGAAAAATATGTATGGATGGAATGGAAATCGATCTAGTCGACAAAATCAAACATTCAATAATTTTCAAAGTTCCAATTTTAATCAAGGATCTCCATCAAACCCCCAGAACTACGGGAAGGAGCAACAAAGGAATCAGCATTATGCTCCATTGGTGTCAGCGAACTAAGTACCCTCCGTACCACGGGAACAACCAAGATTCTTTTCTAATCCTACATGGATTAAGCCTAGTAGGTATATACCAATGGAAACACCCAATGTGCCTGATGGAGGTACAAGAAGACCACTTCATTGTTTCCATTGTAGACAGATTGGTCATTATGCCAATGAATGTCTCAATCCCAGAGCCAGTGATGATTATGCACCAGTGTGTGAAAATTACAAGCAGTCGGGACATACTTATCAACAATGTAATGCTCCATTCAATATCAATAATCAAGATGAGCAGATCCAAAGCCAAGGAAAAATGGAGGAGATAAATCAAGGTCCTCAAGATTCACCAGTTCATTGGATAGAAGTAGTCCAAGCTGTCCATATAAGAAGTCAGCAAAAGAAAAAAGAACTAATTTAATATTTGAGTGATCCTGAAGCGAAGGGCCAATTGGACCCAATTACGGGGACATCCAATCCAGGTCTTGATATGGGTCCCTTACTCAGTATAAGACTTGAATTGATTGTGCACCCTAATGAGGTATCGATTACGGAGGCTTTGATTCTGTATCAAGCTGTTCTGTTCTCTACACAGTTTTGAGAAACGTCCTTTTCGTTGAAAGACCTTCTAAGAGGCATGAATTCCAAGGAATCAATATCAGCACAATTGAGAGAAAAATCTTACCCATTGAAAGAACCGATTTTATAGGCTCCATTAAATTCAGTTCCAATAGCTCTACCAATTTCCAATATAGAGAAAATCAATTTACCTACATCAGTATCTAGGATTGGAAAGAAGAAACGGACATTGAGAATTATCACTTATATAGAACCATATGATATTCTAAAAGATTTGGGTACCATACAATCCACGATTTCTATGAAGCAACTATTGGCAGTAGCACTTGAATGCCAAACTATCTTGAATTCCTCATTAATTTGTCGCAGATCTCAAAATAAAGAAATTCGAGAAGTAAGTTTGAATCCCGATCCAAGTGTACCTACGATTGATGTCTCAATTGATGGAGTGTTATTATCGGGAGTACAAGTAGACAGAGGATCTAGTATAAATCTTATGAATGTCACTACAATGGAGGAGCTGGGTTTGAATCACTTATTGCCTACTACAGTGGTTTTGAGAATGGCTGACTCTAGTGGAGTTAAACCTATGGATATTTTACAAAGTATTGATATAGTAATTGTAGGGATTACCTAGAAAATTGATTATATTATTTTTCGATTGCGAAGATCTATATTGTCATAGCCAATTTTATTGGGATGATCGTGGTTGTATCAAGCTAAAGTTCGAAATGATTGGGACCGTGGTACATTGACAATTAGAAAAGGTAATGATAAAATTGTGCTTCAAATGTACCTTGTCCAATATCACAGAAAAACTCAAGTGGCCAATTCAGAATTCATGTCGGATTGTAAAGATGAGTCTACCAAAGAAGAAATTAGTGCACTTAACCAAATTTATGCTGATACAAGGCAAGTTGTTGAGCACACTAGAATGACCTACCAGTGTAGGGGACCGGGAGAGTACTTAGAACCTCCAGATGTTATTAACAATTCTGATCATATAATTGCATATTGAATGAATAGACGAGATATTAATCACATTAGTGCTATGGGATTGGAGTTAGAAAGTTCTAATTTGTCAGATTTTATGAAAGATTCTGGAATTGAGTAGAATATTAGTCCAAGGACTCTTGAAATTCCACAATATCAACCAATTAATTTAGGTACAAGGGAGGCTCCCCAAATCATTCAAATTTATGATGGTATAAAAGGCAAGGAGAAAGAAATTTGAGTGGATTACTTTTTAATACATAAAATTACTTTCGCATGGTCATGTGCGGATTTGGAAGGAATTCTAGCTAAAGTTTGTAAGCATCGAATTATATTGGAGGAGAATGCTATACTAGTACGTCAAAGACAACATCGACTTAATCCAAAATATTCACTTATGGTCAAAGAAGAGCTGGATAAACACTTGGAGGTTGGATTTACCTATCTGATTCCTTTCAATGAATGGATTTCATCGATTGTTATGGTACCAAAAAAAAATGAAAAAGTTTGTATCTGTCAAGATTTTTGCAAATTAAATGTGGCTACCAAGAAGGATTATTTTCCTTTACCATTCACAGATAGTATATTGGATGTCATTGCTGGACATGAATGTTATTCATTTCTTGATGGATTCTCCGGTTATAATCAAGTTAAAATTGCAAAAGAAGATCAGTTAAAAACTACTTTTACTATGGATTGGGGGACCTTTGTCTATAAGATTATGCCATTTGGGCTTTATAATGCACCAGCTACATTTCAAAGAGTAATGATGCAAGCGTTCCAAGATTATCTATGAATTTCAATGGAAATATTTCTAGATGATTTTTATACATTTAGTACGAGAATCAGGCATTTAGAATATCTAGGTCAATGTTTGAATCAATGTGCCAAATATGGAATTTCTTTAAATTCAGAAAAATATCAATTTGGTGTATCTTTTAGTAAACTATTGAATCATATAGTTTCGATGGCAAGTATTGCTATAAATCCAGATAAAATAAAGATTATAGTAGAATTAAAGCAACCAGATACTATTACGGGTGTTTGAACATTTGTCGGCCATGTCAATTATTATCGGTAATTTATCTATCTATTCACAATTATATGCCTTTCTTTCACAAATCTCTTGAAGAAACCACCAACTGATGGGACCAGTCCATTTTGGACAAAAGAATGTACAATTGCATTTGAAACATTGAAACAAAAATTGGTTTCAGCACCAATATTGGTGGCACCTTGTTGAACAAAACCATTCCAAGTTTTTGTAAATGCATCTAATATCGCGATTGGTTTTGTGCTAAGCTAGAAAGATGACCGGGGTTTTGATCACTCTATTTATTTTGCGAGTCATCAATTGCTAGCAGCTAAAAGAAATTATACAACAACCAAAAGAGAAGCATTGGGAATGATTTATTCTGTACAAAAGTTTCGACATTATCTTCTTGGTTATAAATTTGTTTTCCATGTTGACCATGATGCTTTAAAATATATGATTAATAAGCCTCAATTGAGTGGTCATATTGCACGATGGTTTCTACTCTTGCAAAAATTTGACTTTACTATTCAAATAAGACCAAGAAAATCACATTCCAATGTAGACCATTTAACTCGGTTATCCAATATATTGGATAATGAACCCATTAACGATGTACTACCCGATGTGGAACTATTTGCAGTAGATGTAATTACTCCAGAGTATAGTAAAATAATTCAATACTTGATGTTTGAAAACTTCCTACCCAATTTTAATGAAAAGCTTAAATGACACTTAATATTAAAATGTGCACCTTATACGATGATTGGTGAAGCTTTATATTAATAAGGCAAGGATGGAGTTTTGCGATGCTGTATTTATCAGATTGAAGTGCATACTATATTGGAAGGTTACCACTTGGATAGTTGTTGTGGACATTTTGCGAAGGACAGCACGGCTCGTAAAGCTTTATAGGCTGATTATTGCTAGCCAACACTGTTTGTAGATGCCTACCAATTTGTCCATCATTGTGACCCATGTCAGAGAATGGATCAACCTATTAAAATTTCAGCAATGCCATTGGTACCAATTTTGGCTCAAGTGCCTTTTGAAAAATGGAGAATTGATTTTGTAGGACCAATTGCACCAGCCTCAAGAAATGGACAAAAATGGTATATACTAGTAGCAACGGATTACGTAATAAAATGGGCTGAAGCCGTAGCTACAAAAATCAATAGTACAAGTACAGTAGCAACTTTTTTATATGAAAATATTATTACATGGTTTGGTTGTCCACGAGAATTGGTTAGTGATCGAGGTACTCATTTTATAAATTTTACAATTGAAGCAATCACGACTAAATATGAGATAAAACATCGAAAGACTACATTGTATCATGCTAGAGCTAATAGACAAACAGAAAATACTAATCGAATTTTATATAAAATCTTAACAAAAATAGTTTCAAGAGCGGGAACAGATTGGGACACTAAGTTATTCGCAGCTTTATGAGCATATCGTACTGCATATAAAGTTACTACCAATGCTACCCCTTTCCAATTGGTTTATGGCCAGGAAGCAATCTTACCTATTGAATTGGAAGTCCAAAGTTTACGAATTGTTATAAATACTAGATTGGAAAATCAAGATTCATTAAGGCACCGTTTAGAAGAATTAGAAAAATTGAATGAAACTAGAGCCAATGCATTAATGATGATGGAAACAATACAAAAATGAAAGAAGACTTATTATGATAGTAAGCTTAGACCAAAGGCTTTTATGCCAAATGATTTGGTACTTCTTTATGATAGTCAATTTAAAAAATTTCCAAGAAAATTTCAAGTTTGATGGCATGGGCCATATCAAGTTATTGATGGATTTCCAAATGGTTCAGTACAATTGAAAGATTTTATGGGTACTAAATTTACAACACGAATCAACGGTAATCGGCTTAAACTTTACTATCCATAAACCCGGGATGGATTTTCTATTACAAAAGCGAGAGTTGATCCAATTGATTGGACCATATTAAGAAGTAGGAGGGGGGCTCTTGATAAACTAAACTAGCTGCATTAGCGAAGGAGGCCAATAATTTAGTACAAACCAATATGCCAATTTTAGAGACAACACCTTCAGAGATACCTTTGAAATCAAGGCAAACGACGAAGATGTAAAGAGGAGAAGGTCACCAATTCAAAGGGTGATAAGCCAATGCTATTGACTAAAGAAGCCAACGCTACTACGTCGTTATAAGTTGAGGCTAAATAATGTTTGCGAAGATGCTGCACAATTAAGAGTGGGACTATGTAGAATAGGTAAATAAACTTTGTAGTAAATTACTGATTGATTATTGACAACCTTGAGAATTAGAGTGATGGTTAAGCAGTTTAAATCGTAACAATAGGTTATTAGTGGAATAAATGGTTAAGAATTCAAAGGGTCATAACCTTTGGAATCCCATGGCTGACGAATCATCTTTTTGGTAGGATAAACAGATTGAGGAAAGAAAGCCGAGAGCCAAACTGTGAGAGTCATAAGCCGGGATAAGCTTGGTGCTACCTCTTTGTTTTCTTTGCTTTTATTATTTGCTTATGAAGAATTGTAATTGAGAGAAGTATTGTTGAATTAATAGTTGTAGAATGGATTATGTGTTGAATCAAGACGAAAGTAGTAAGCCTTGATATTTTGTAGTTTGATAATTGATTTCAGATAGCTAGAGTATAGTCAATTGTGACACTAACAGACCCAATTCATATAACCAGTCTTTTTCCATATTCAAATCTACCTCTATTAGTTCAATTGCTTTGGTATATCGAAGCTTGAGCACAACGAAAATAACAAGATGGGAATACATTTTCTTCAAAATAGAAATTTTGTAAACGTGCACGTAATAATGTGTTAATTGATCGATCAATAATACGTATAATGCTTGGTGAATAAAAACCAACATACAGTGACAAACAAAACCGAGTACAAAATCTGAACATTCATAGTTCATTGATCCTTTCAAGTGACACATAAGTCAATTGATAGAATTACTTTTTTATTGTGTGTATTCATCTAGTCCTTTACATGGATGAAAAATCTCATTATCATTTGAAATAGGGATTATGAGAAAAGTGTTATAGAAGCACACAGACGTGCGTACTCAATTTTGGTTGCTTCTTCTTGCTGAATTTCGAAATTTCAATGTACACTCCTTATTGCAAGATTTGAGGGCATTTTTTGTTTGTTGTATTGCTCTTGTTGTGTACTATCTATAGTGAAAGTTGATTTATCAATTGTATCTCTATGCCTCGGTTGTGTGAATCATTGAAGCACCAAGCATTGGTGCAGCTTAGGAGTGGTGTTTCTACAAAAAAAGTTACAGACTCACTTGGAATGAGTCAGTCTTCAGTAGCTCATCTGAGGAGGGAGATTAGTGGTGAAATAGAAAAGCAAAGAGGAGGACGTCCAAAGGTTTTAGGAGAGGAAGAGAAGTGACTTGGTATGCACCTTGTCACTTCTAGTTGTCTCAAAATGATAAGTGCAGCTGTAAAACAACTTCGAGAAAAAATAGGTAAACACTTCTTAGACATCACCTTGAGGCGTGGTTTGAGAGAAGTTGGTTTGGGTGCTTGTGTGCAACAAAAGAAGCCTCTACTTGCCAAAAGACATGTTCTTGCAAGGTTGAGTTTTGCTCATAAATACAAAAATTGGACCGTTGATGATTGGAGACAGGTTATTTTCAGTGATGAGACAAAGATTAACCTAATCAACTCAGATGGTAGGTCTTGGTGTTGGTTGAGAGAAGGAGAACGACCTGGACCTAAATATGTTAGTCAAACTTTCAAACATGGTGGTAGTTTAATTATGATTTGGAGTTGTATGACTACTTTTGGGCCGGGTGCTTGGTATCAAATTGAAGGTAGAATGGAGCAACACTTGTACAAAAAAATTTTAGAAACCTACTTGCAAAGTACCACACAGAATTACAACTTAGATCCTACTAAGGTGGTTTTTCAACATGATAATGATCCCAAACATATGGCAAAAAGTGTTCAGTTTTGGCTCTCTTCACAGCCATTTTAGCTCCTTCGATGGCCAGCTCAATCTCAAGATTTGAATCCAATGGAACATTTTTGGACCCTTCTCAAACAACGTTTAAGCCAAGTTACTCCAAGGCCAAGAGGTGTTCAAGAATTGTGGGAGAAGGTTTGTAGTATTTACCTTAGTTTTGATGCAAAAGATTGTGAGAAACTATACAAAAGTATGCTAAGAAGGATTTTAGCTGTTTTGGAAGCAAAAGGTTATTGGACTAAATATTGAAGTTTGAAGATTTTCTTTGAACAATACTGAGTACAAGACATAGTTGTTGATTTGACTTTGTAGAAGGATGTTTAATTATCAATTTGATGTGTAACTTTGTACATGTGTACAAGACTGTGTGTATTATTCCATATAACTTTCAGATTTATAAAGCAATCATTGAAATTTCTGTAATTGCTCTTGAAAGTTGGCATTTCAGAGTTTGTACTCGATTTTGTTTGTCACTGTATATGCCTTCTTGTCGATGAGCTCCAATGGTATGCCATTGAGGTTCTGGTTTTGGACTCCAAGCATTGCAACCAAATACTCGTAAGTAAGATATATTTGGAATACGACTCAAAATAAGCTCATGTGGTGAAACAATTTTAAGAGAAGAAGGGCGGAGGCGTATTAAAGCTGCAGCATGTACAATTGCATGACTCCACATAAATATAGGTAGATTTGTGTGAAAGAAGAGTGGCAGGGTAATGAATTGTATATGCTTTAAAAATGACTCTGCAAGTCCATTTTGAGCATGTTCATATAGAACATAATATGTCAACTCGATTCTTGTTGCAGTACAATAGTCTTCAAAAGACTTTGATGTGAATTCTTTTACATTATCCATACATAATGTTTTTATAGGATAATCAGGAAAATATGCCCAAAAGCGAATAAGCATAGATATAAGATTGGCAAATACTATATTTCGAGTTGATAATAATAAAGCATATGATTGTTTATGTGATGCAGCAACAACGACCAAAAAATAATGAAATAGTCTTGATATTGGATTAATAGGACTACAAATATTACCATGCAATCTTTCAAGCATTGGTGGTAATTCTTATGGAAGTTTCTAATTTGAAGGCCGAATAATCATTTTACCTTGCATGCATGCATGACACAATTCCATAGAGTCTACATCTGTAGGCTTTAAATTGTGTCCAGCTATACATGGAATAATCTTTTGAAATAATGTGGATCTTGGATGTTCCAATCGTCCATGCTAGAGAGAAACACAACTCTTTGAGATAGATGATGTAAAATTAAATATAATGGGAGGCCAAATCACAATTTTGTATAAACCATTTTCTGTAGCAAAAGCTTTTTCAATAACTTTATGGTTCTTCGTAAGAACCAAAACCTCTTTTCTATTTAAAGTGGCGATCGAGAGGTGATAACCATTAATACGCATATCTCCATAGCTGATCAGACTCTGAGGTGTTGAGGGTGCAAACATCGCATGTTTATATTTTATGATGGAATCTATAGGTAATTTTACCATCGCTGTGCCCTCTTAGAAAAAAAACACATTTGCTCCAGCCATGGTCATCATATTTTTAATTTGCCAAGTTAAAGTTTTTTCAATAAAAAATCGTCTATGTGATTGCTCATTTTATTTATTCAGGAAGAAACCTCCCAACATAAATCTGTATAGGGGGGTTCAAACACAGAGAATGACCATGTATATGAGCTCCAATTGTTAGGGTCACGCAATTAACCGCTACTGCTGAATGCTTACCATATCCAAAAATACTTAACTTTTCCTCCTATTGTCCACTCTCTCATATCAATACAATAACATCCATGACAACGATTTCAGTATCCTGTGTAATTCACGAATACACAAGCATATCCCAAACCCTGGAACGAATAACTTCCTATCCACAGAATCTAATCAAGATAATTTCTTCGATTACAATTTCTCTCCACTAAACTTACAACCTTGCGATAAACAGTGACTGGAAACTTCCATATGTCCTCAATCTTTCACAATAATTGATAAACAATGATCCATAAACAACTTTGTAAATCAAACATTAATTCATTAAATTGATTCTCTTCACTAGAATCAACACTAACACAAAAAAAACAAGAAAACTAAGAAGAAGAGATAGCACCAAGCTTATCCCCGGCTTAGTATTATCGCAGTCTGGCATTTTCTTCCCCTCTTCCATCCTCCTTATACTACCCCGAGATACCAACTCATATACTATAGATGATAATTACTTTTCCTGACTATTCATCCATTCTACCTGTTGAACCACCTTTTCAGCATTTATCTATCCTTGTTTACACTATACACTAGGTATCTACATTCTAAAAATAACTACTTATTCTACATAGCCCCACTCCTAACTGTGCAACATCCTTGCAAACACTCAATTGATACCTATTTAAAAATTATCTAACAAAACTCTATAAAAATTGTGATCCCTCTAGCCTATCTAATTAATCAATTGCTGCAGTATCTGTTATTGGTTCCATCGATTCCGGTTCTAACTGCAAATCTTCGTCCTCTTCCAATTCTTCCATCGGATCCTGCCTCAACTGAGCTGAAAGGTCTTCATTATACTCGCCTAGTTCACGGACTTGAACTTCCAATTTTAGGATCTGGGCATCTCTCAATTCCAATTGGCGCTGAAAGTGACTCCTCTCTTTTAGAACTTCGAGAATTGGCAACGTCGATACTTGTGCTTGACCAATATTGACTAAATCCTCTGTCAATCTTATTACCTCGGCATTCAAGGCCTCAATTTCAGCCCTTAACCGCTCCGTTTTACATCTGTATTGATCACTCAATACTAATTTCTCTTGCGTCAATAACTCGATCTTTTTTCGTTCTATTACCAACTGACCTTTTGATTTTTCTAGTTCCAAAATTGAATGACATCAAGCCCAAAATAGTTCTTGCCTGTGGGTCTCCACGATACGCTTTCTTTCTTTATCCCAAGCTTCCTGTTGTTCTCTAATTTGTCGCTCCAATAGCAGCTTGGATTTCGCATTCGCCTAGATGATCCATTCTGGTTCTTCAATTCTTTGTGTCTGCTTTGATATTACCTTTTTGTTTGCCTCTAATTCCAGTTTACCACTGCCCTCTACATCCAATGCTCGTACCATGCAATGTATTTATAAAATGTACTTTAATAAAGAATTTTTAAGATGTACGCCTTCCGACAGTCGGCCCTATAGAAACGCTAACTGATTGATCTCTAACAACGTCGAGACTTCATTCTCTTCCTTCACCACTGAACGAATCGAATCCGTTTTTGATGCCACTAGACGACTGGATTTTCAATTTCATGTATTACTTCCGTTGTATTGACATTCTGTGCCAACGAATTCCGTTCTCGTTGCGGAGGCACTGGCACTGGTTCAAAACTTTCCTCTACTGGTGATGTTTGTCGCAATGTGTACGCGATCACAGCATACACATAACTGGAACATAGCAACGCTGTAAACTTTTCTATTTTACATTTGGCTCCCATTTCCACATGAATACGGGTTGCTACATAAGCTGCCCAATTGAACACCATTCCTTCAAACGTCCCTAGCACTGCAAATATTAACCATCTTGATATATATGTGTTGTGTCGATACAATCCTAGATGCCTCAGCATGAAGTGTAACCATTGTATGCGCTCTGGTGTAATTGCCTCAGCCGTCCGCCAACCTTGGTTCTTCTCAAATGATGACATGCCACCTTTGAAATAACTTCTTGGTTGAAAGTCACTGGACTCCTCAAGATCCACCACAATCTCTCCAACTGAAAGAAACAGTACTTTTTTGAGGATCTTCTCATCAATATTGATAACGCGTCCTTGTACTATGCTCGATCCATCCTATTGATCATAGTTCGTGATGTATTCTTCTACTAATGCCATATTATTTGAAGGCAAACTATCTGACCTTCCCAAAACTGAAACATTTGCGAATTTCAAAAATCTCGTATTCTCTTTGGCATCCAGTAAATCTCTAGCTTCATAGGCTCCATATTGGTAATGATTACTACGGATGGTGGTCCTAAATTACGTTTAGCTTTCACATTTTGACCACTATCCTCTTTGTCCGTAACTCTCTTTGCACTCTCAATCGCCATGACGTACACTCTTTCAAGCTCTAACTGTCAATACTACGCTCCAGTACTCCGAAATACTCAAAATTGTAAGACCGAAAAGAAACAATAACAGAATGCGACACCCGAGAATGATCGTAAATGGATGCTCCACTCCTATTCTTTTACCTAGTGGTGATAATGACAACATGTTACCCCTACTGTCCATTTCTCATCCCCGTCCCATCTGACACATTAGTAATTACTAACTATCCTTTCAGTCGCCTCTACATCCTAACACACTTAATTAGGTCTATCCTAAGTACATTTGACGTGACCTCCTCCAAAAATTGAAAACCCGTCCCGGATTTTATGTATGATATAATCGTAATCGGTTCCCGTTAATGCGGGTACTGAATCCATGACCCATGAAATCTTCCAATTGAACAGACCCATTGGAAAATCCTTCAATCACACAATATGGCCCATGCCAGTGAACTTAAAATTTACCCGGAAAATGATTAAACGTACTATCAAACAACAATACCAAATCATTGGGCATAAAACTCTTCGGACGCAGTTTACTATCATAATAACTCTTCCGTCGTTTTTGAGTTGCTTCCTGTCACGGCCATAATCATGTAAGCTAATAATTACATATAGAAATAGGTAGAAGTAAGTAAAAGTAGATAAAAGTAAGTTAATTATATAATATTTAATATAGAAGCTTCCTAGAAACTTCCTAGACGCTGCTTTGACTTCATAGGTGTCTTTAATTGACTTTTTGGATTAGAAACGTGGTCAACAAGTTGGCCATGTGCCACACATGTTGTTAGCTTGAAGATCAAGCTAACTATGTGGCCCACACGTAGAAAAACTTGTCTTGTAAGTCAAGGCATGTGTCCTACAAAGTCAACACATATTGGAGGTCCTATAGAACGTCGCCACGTAGCCCCTAGTTAGATAGTATATATAGAGACAAGAGTGAAGGCTTCTTCACTCTTGTCAACTCCTTTCTTGCTTCTAGTCCAGGTTCAAGAGTCTTTAGTTTCTTGTCTTGTGGCAATAGCCATTCCAGTTTCCTTTTAATATACCTACTTGTTTATATTTTGACTTATTATATCGAGATAGCCTTTTGGTGTATATTTTTCCTCATCGAGTCTTTGTCCTTGACAGATTGACAAGAGTACACTTACAATATCAGAGCTTTGTTTTTTCTTGAGTAAGAGTGGATTACCCCTTTCTCTTGACAAGACATAAGCGTATTAGAAATTTGCGGATTACCCACTTCTAAACTGATATTGTTCTTAGTATCTTCTTTGTTATCAAGTCTTTCTTTTCTTTTGTCTTGAGCAATATCAAACAAATTTTTCTTCTTAGTGTCATTATGGCAGAGCTTGTTGAAATGAAGAGTGCAATGGCACAAATGCAAGAGCAAATGAGGGAGTTAATGCTTGCGATGCATCAACTCAATTCACCAACACAGGAAAGAACAAGAATAGCAGAAAGTGGAGATATAGAGATGATCGGAGCTGCTTCAACATCTACAACAAATCACGTTCCTTCTCCAATTGTACAACATCCTATATGCACTAGAGAACCAAGAATTGCCTTACCTGAGAAATTTGATGGTACGAGATCAAAGTTTCGAGGGTTCATCAATCAAGTACAATTGGCAATTGAACTTCAACCGCAAAGCTATCCAACTCCAGGATCACAAGTCAGGTTTATTGGCATTCTACTTTTTGGTTCTGCATTATCGTGGTTTTCGTCTTTTCTTGAACAACGAAATCCAATATTGGACAATTTGGAAGCTTTTTTGGCGGAGTTTCGATCTATGTATGGTGAACACGATGCAACTCGTGTTGCAACAAATAAGATCCGAATTCTGCGACAAGGAAATCGCTCAGTAACAGTGTATGCTTCATAATTTTGACAACTTGCAATTGACATCAAGTGGGATGATGCTGCACTCATCAGTCAATTTCTTTATGGATTACAATACGAAGTAAAGAAATTGATGCTCAACTTACCTGATCCTCAAACTTTGAGTCAAGCAATCGATTTTGCGGTAAAATGTGATAATCGACTTTTCAAATTTCGATCTGAAAATCATTCACGGGAACCTCAACGTTATTACTCAATGGCAACATCAACATCTTTGCCAAACGTACATTCGGAAGTAAAAGACATGCAAATTGACGTGGTACGTTTTAAACCTCTAACTGAGCAAGAAAAGATTCGTCGTCGTCAAGAAGGATTATGTTTATATTGCGGAGAACCTAAGCACACTGCTCAACATTGTCCAAAGAAACGACGCAACTATAAAATGAGGGGTACGACGGTCAAAGAAGACAACATGTCGGAAAACGGATTCTTCCAGCTACAATAAGGACCATGCAACTGGAACCTTGTACAATTCCTAATGAAGGTCCTATCCTCTCCTCAAAACCCTCTCCTTGTTTTATAATAGACTTATATTTAGGACCTAAGAATTACAAAGCCTCTACTTTATTAGATTCGGGAGCCTCAGCATGTTTTTTAGATGAACAATTTGTTAAAAGTCGTAAAATATCCTTTGTACAGAAACCTAAACCAGTACATGTAGAAGTCATAGATGGTCGTCCCTTGTCTTCTGGAGATGTCACTCATAAAACTCATCCTATAAAAGTAACAATAGACGGTCATGATAGCTACATAGCTTTTAACATAATTAAATCCCCGTCCAATCCAGTTATTTTAGGTTTATCCTGGCTAGAAAAATATAACCCTCCAATAGATTGAAATTTGCGTAAACTTGACTTTTCCCAGAGCGTTATTAATAGTTCTACTAACCAAGTAAAAAATTATAAGTCTAGTATAGTAAAACCCGTACTGATAGGTGCAAAAGCATTTATACACGTAGCAAAAGAAGGATCAACTTTTGTTATTTATGCTGCACCTATTTCTGAAAACGTAAAGACTTCAAGTGGCATTCCAAGTCAATATCAGGAGTATCAAGACGTTTTTGAGAAAAAGAATGCAGATATTCTTCCTGAGCATCGCCCATATGATTGTTCAATCGACCTCAAGGAAGGAACTCAGCCACCATTTGGACCAATTTATAGTTTATCGCAAGATGAGATGGCTGAACTCAAGACATATATTGATGAGAATTTAGCGAAGAATTTCATACGCCATTCAAAATCTCCAGCAGGAGCTCCAATTCTATTCGTAAAAAAAAAAGATGGATCTTTACGAATGTGTGTTGATTATCGAGGACTCAACAAGATCACAATCAAGAACAGGTATCCATTACCTTTAATATCAGGGCTCCTTGACCAGTTGAATCAAGCTAAGATCTATACAAAAATAGATCTAAGAGGAGCATATAATCTAGTACGGATCAAAGAAGGAGATGAATGGAAGACTGCATTTCGAACCAGGTAAGGACATTTTGAATATAATGTCATGCCCTTTGGACTCACGAATGCACCAGCTGCTTTTCAACATCTCATGAATGATGTATTTCGTGAATTCTTAGACAATTTTGTCGTCTGCTATCTAGACGATATCCTGATCTATTCTAAGAACATCGAAGAACATGAAATACATGTTCGTCAAGTATTACAAAAACTTAGAGATGCAGGATTGTACGCCAAGATGGAAAAGTGTGTATTTCACACTACTCAAGTTGACTTTTTAGGATACATCATTTCAAATGATGGTCTCATGATGGATTCTAAGAAAGTCCAAACAATCATGGATTGGAAGATTCCAAGGACGGTAAGAGATGTCCAATGGTTCTTGGGATTTGCCAATTACTATCGGATCTTCATCAAAGATTTCTCACGAGTTGCAGCTCCACTTACATGCTTGACTAGTAAAGATAAATTTCAATGGAATCAAGAAGCGGAAGCAGCATTTGAAGCCTTGAAGACATCGTTTATTTCTGCACCAGTCTTATATCGTGTTGACTTTTCCAAGGCATTTTTTATGGAAACAGATGCATCAGATTTTGCCTTGGGTGCAGTTTTATCACAAATGGGAACAGATGACAAACTTCATCCGATAGCTTTTCATTCAAGAAAATTCTCAGCAGCCGAGATCAATTATGAGATCCACGATAAAGAACTTCTTATGATCGTGGATTCCTTTCAAGAATGGCGTCATTATCTAGAAGGCGCTTCTAGTCTAGTCACTGTGTATACAGATCACAAGAACCTCGAGTATTTCATATCAGCACGCGTGTTGAATCGTCGTCAAGCTCGTTGGAGTATGTCTTTGTCAAGATTCGAGTTCATTATCACTTATCGGCCAGGAAAACAACAAGGTTTATCCGATGCCCTATCTAGACGTTCTTATTTTGCACCAAAAGAAGGAGATACAGCTTTTGAGCAACAAAGAACGGTCCTCTTGAAACCGGAGCAATTTCATCTCCGAGCAATGAAATCAACATTGACTGTTGATTCAACTTTTCTCAAGCAAATCCAGTCCAGTATGTCCTCAGACCCTCTTGTTTATGATATCGAGAATAATTCTTCCAAGTCTCATGATCCTTCTAAGTTTGAGTTCAAGAATAATCTATTATATTTTGAAGGACGCCTATATGTTCCAGAAGGAGAAGCACGTTTACGTGTTCTTCAAGCACGTCATGACTTTCCAGCAGCAGGGCACTTTGGATATAATAAGACTTTGGAACTCATATCAAGAGATTTTTGGTGGCCACAAATGTGGAAGTCAGTCAAAGACTTTATACAATCATGTGATATTTGTTCAAGATCAAAAATTCCTTGTCATCGACCTTACGGACTTCTTCAGCCATTACCTATACCAGAACAACCATGGTCTTCTGTTTCTATGGATTTCATCACAGATCTTCCAAGCTCAAGATCTTATGATTCTATATTTGTGATAGTAGATCGTTTCACCAAGATGGCACATTTTGTGCCATGTACAAAATCTATCACAGGTGAAGAAACAGCTAAGCTTTTCATTGATAATATCTATCGCTATCATGGATTACCTAAAGATATCATATCGGATAGGGGAACTCAATTTGTGTCAAGATTTTGGAGGACCCTTTTCAAGATTTTAAAAGTGGACATAAAACTATCTTCGGCTTTTCATCCTCAAACTGATGGACAAACAGAGCGCGTAAACCAAGTCTTGGAGCAATATTTAAGGTGTACTATCAACTACCAACAAGATGATTGGACAACCCTTCTGCCATTGGCAGAGTTTGCTTATAATAATACGGTACATTCTTCCACGCAACAAACACCTTTCTTTGCCAATTATGGCTATCATCCACGACTTGATACTTTTGATTTTTCAAAAGTTGATAATCCTGCAGCAGAAGATATGGCAAATCGGTTGTCAGAGTTACATGCAATAATGAAGACACAATTGAAGGAAGCTCAAGAACGACAAAAGATAAACGCAGATGTATATCGTAAGGAGCAACCACAGATCAACGTCGGTGATAAGGTATGGCTACTTCGTCGCAATATCAAGACTACTCGACCTTGTGACAAGTTGGACTATCGTAGGCTTGGCCCCTTTTCTGTTTCTGAACAGATCAACCCAGTTGTATATCGGTTACATCTACCAGAGTCAATGAAGATCCATCCTGTATTCCACGTATCTCTTCTTGAACCATATAAGACAGTGGATATACAAGGAAGAAGACAAATGCCACCGCCTCCTATAGAAGTAGATAATAATGAAGAATTTGAGGTGGAAGAGATATTAGACTCAAGGCGGTGCCGAAATAAGCTGGAATATCTTGTTCATTGGCGCGGATATGATATTAGTGAACGCACATGGGAGCCATCCAGGAATCTAGCAAATGCATCAACTAAAGTCAAAGTTTTTCATCAACGACATCCATCAAAACCAAGATGAAAATCTCTCTTATAAAAGAGACAAGATTGAGGCAAGATAACATTCAATTTCCTATCCTTGTTTGTAACTTCTTTGCATTTGTGACACTAATTAGATGGAGAGCCAACAACCAGCAGATTCAACTCAAGAACCTTCGTTTGCTGACCTGTCGGACGAGACATTACGATTGTCACAACCTTCAAGACGACGCAATCGAGATGAAGATCTTCAAGAACGACATGTTCTTCCTCGAACAGATGGTGAGATACAACGCGTTTGGTATCACGATTTGGGAAGGGACTCCCGATGTTTGGTGATTTTGCTAGAGGTAGGAACAACTCCTGATGGTGTTCCGAATATTCTATTCGAAGGAAGTTATGAAGGCCTCAATAATGATCAAATAACTGGGTGGTCTTCCCGCCCTGGTATGGGACACTACCGATGGTTGAGAGGCCCTATCAATCATCTTCGAAGAGAACAGAGATCAGAGTATGTGGCGAATACAATTCGTCGCATCATAGATTTCCTCAACATATGATGACCGCTCCTCGTGGAACTCGTCTCTAGAAGGGGGGGTAATGTCACGGCCATAATCATGTAAGCTAATAATTACATATAGAAATAGGTAGAAGTAAGTAAAAGTAGATAAAAGTAAGTTAATTATATAATATTTAATATAGAAGCTTCCTAGAAACTTCCTAGACGCTGCTTTGACTTCATAGGTGTCTTTAATTGACTTTTTGGATTAGAAACGTGGTCAACAAGTTGGCCATGTGCCACACATGTTGTTAGCTTGAAGATCAAGCTAACTATGTGGCCCACACGTAGAAAAACTTGCCTTGTAAGTCAAGGCATGTGTCCTACAAAGTCAACACATATTGGAGGTCCTATAGAACGTCGCCACGTAGCCCCTAGTTAGATAGTATATATAGAGACAAGAGTGAAGGCTTCTTCACTCTTGTCAACTCCTTTCTTACTTCTAGTCCAGGTTCAAGAGTCTTTAGTTTCTTGTCTTGTGGCAATAGCCATTCCAGTTTCCTTTTAATATACCTACTTGTTTATATTTTGACTTATTATATCGAGATAGCCTTTTGGTGTATATTTTTCCTCATCGAGTCTTTGTCCTTGACACTTCCATGTTGAAGAGAGCTGTAGTCCGTATTTCATCCAATTTGTCCAACTCTCCCAACCAATATTGAAGTGATTTCTTATCTCCAAGACATTCATCCAACATAATGCGCAAACTCTGAACTTCCAATTCAATCGATAATATTGCTTCTTGCCCATACACCAATTGGAATGGTATGGAATTGGTAGTCACTTTATATGCAGTACAATACGCCCACAATGCCGCAAACAATTTAGTAACTCAATCCGTTCTCGTGTCCAAAATTGTTTTGGTTAAAATCTTACATAGAATACCATTGGTCTTTTCCGTCTGCCTATTGGCCCGAGGATGATATAGTGTTGTTTTCCTGTGCTTGATTTCGTATGTGTTCGTCAAGGCTGCTATGGTAGCATTTATGAAATAAGTGCTACGACCGCTAACCAATTCTTTCGGACATCCAAATCGAGTAATAATATTCTCGTATAGAAAAGTAGCCACTGTACTGGCATTATCATTGCCGGTAGCAATAGCCTCCATCCATTTGGTTACATAGTCCGTGGCGACTAAAATACACCGCTTTTGTCCATGTCTTGATGTTGGTGCAATGGGTCAAACAAAACCAATTCCCCATTCCTCAAATGGTGCCTGTGCCAAGATTGGTACTAATGGCATCGCTGAAGTACCCGTGGGGTCGACCAATTTGTTGGCAGGGATCACAACGACGAATAAATTGGTGCACATTAAAAAACATTGTGGGCCACCAATATCTGGCCATTAAAGCCTTGCAAGTAGTACTGTCTCTCGCAAAATCTCTACCACAACTATCCAAAAGACATCCTTCCAAAATTGTACGAACTTCACTTTGAAAGATGCAACGGCGGAAAATTCCATCCTGCCCTTGTTTGTACAAGGCATCTCCAATCATGGTATACGGCGCACTTTTTAAAATCAGACGCTTCTTTAGTTTTTCATTATAAAAAATGAAAAAAATCTGAAACGTTAGATATTGGATCAATTCACCATATTCGGGTCTAATGACATCCACAGCGAATAGTTGTGTATCCGGAAGAGTATCATTTATCGGCTCATTACTCAGTATATTAGATAAACGGGATAAGTGATCTGCATTGGCATGTTTCTTACCGGGTCGAACATTAATTGTAAAGTTGAATTCTTGTAGAAGTAACACCCATCGAGCAATTCGTCTGCTCAATTGAGGTTTATTTATCATGTATTTAAGCGCATCATGATCAATGTAGAACACAAATGAGTATCCAAGTAGATAGTGGCGGAATTTCTATACAGAGTAGATCATTCCGAGGGCCTCTCGCTTGGTAGTATTATAATTTTGTTCTGCAGCAACAAATTATCGACTCGCATAATATATGAGATGATCTAATCCTTTTTCATTCTTTTGACTGAGAATGGATCCAATAGCAACATTGGATGCATCTACATAGACATAAAACGGTTTTGTCCAATAAGGTGTTACAAGAATTGGGGCAGATACCAATTTCCGTTTCAATTCGTCGAATGCGAAAGTACAATCTTCAGTCCATATTGGATTAGACCCGTTTCTTTAACAAGTAGATTAACGGTTGACAGATAACTACAAAGGATTCAATAAAACGTCGATTGTAGCTGACATGGCTAATGAAACCCTGCATGGCTGATACCGTATCTGGTTTTGGTAAATCCAATATACGAGTAACTTTATCGGGGTCCATAGCGATACCTTCAATAGAGGCAATGTGTCCCAATAGCTTTCCCGATGGTATGCCAAATTGACACTTCTCCGAATTTAGAGATATCCCATACTTTTTACATTGATTCAAACAGTTATCCAAGCATGCTAGATGTTCAGCCGTTGTGCTAAAGGTGCAGAAATCGTCCAGAAATATCTCCATTGATAAACGTAGGTAATCTTGAAACGCTTGTGTCATTACTCATTGAAAAGTAGCCGGGGCATTACATAATCCAAATGGTATTAGTTTATAGGCAAATGTGCCGCAATCTGTGATAAACGTAGTCTTCAATTGGTCTTTTTGGGCAATTTTAATTTGATTATATCCCAAAAATCTGTCCAAAAATGAGTAACATTCATGTCCTGCCACTGCATCCAAAATACTGTCTATAAATGGTAACGAAAAATAGTCCTTCTTAGTAGTCGCATTTAACTTTCAAAAATCTTGACATATCCTGATTTTTCCATTCTTCTTCGATACCATCACGATTGGCGACACCCATGCACTATGCGGAACAGGATAAATAAAATCCACATCGAGAACTTTATCCAATTCCTCTTTCACTAAAAGGGAATATTTTGGGTTAAGTCGGTGTTGTCTTTGACGAACTGGCATAACACCCTCCTCCAGAATAATCTGGTGCTCACACACATCGGTTGGAATCCCTTTCAAATCCACATATGACCAGATTTGTGACGGACAAAAAACTGTTTCGAAACATTCAATTCTGTACTGATAATATCGGCATATATTTTAATTAGCTGTGGCATTTAGTTGGTGTCCAGGTTAATAGATTGACACACAGGGTCTTCAACAACCTGTGATTTAATTGTCTTCTCCTGATCTGAATTTCTTGTATTATTTGACATATAGAAACCACCCAAATCTGGTGCCAATGTGTTGACTCTATTGACTGCGAAATTATTCATCCATTTGGTAGTAGCATGATCCGAGTTAGTCGCATCTTCTTGATGTAGTAAATATTCCCTCGGACTTCCACATTGATAGACTCCTGCCTTTGCTGTTGAAGTGTTTTGTCCTATCCCAAATTGTGGTGAACCTATAGCATCGTCATTTGCCTTTATTGATTGACTCTCGTTGTCTGACATAAATTCTGATTCTGGCAATTGAGATTCTCCATGATATTATACCGAGTACATCTGTAGAACAATCTGGTCCCGGCCTTTTCTAATTGTCAATGTGCCTCGGCCCCAATCGTTCATAGCTTTGGCTTGATAAAACCAAGGTCTGCTCAATAAAATAGAATACGATAACGTAGAACTCTGTAATCGGAATACAAAATAATCAATTTTGTATGTCAATCCCGTGATTACAGTGGCAATATTGCGTAAGATTTCCACTGGCTTTATCCAACTATGATCTGCCATTCGCAAGACCAATGTCGTAGGTAGCAATTGCTTTAAATCCAAGTCCTCCATTGTATCCACGTTCATTAAATTCACACTGGAGCTACCATCGACTTGTACCCCTGGAATTAAAATGCCATCGATTGATATATCGATTATTGGTGCTCCCGAATCTGGGTTTAAGCTAACTTCATGAATTTCTTTAGTGCGGGATCTTCATCGTATTAACGCTGAATTCAATGTAGATCGACATTCTGGTGCTACAACCAAAAGTTGCTTCATTGTAATTGAAGGCTGAATAACATCCAAATCCCTCAGAATGTCGTAGGATTCCATATTGAGAGTAATTCCCAATACTCTTTTGCGTTTCATTGGTTTTGATTTTACTCTGTTCGGCAGCAATTCCTTCTTGGCGATTGAGATTGCCGTTGGTAACTTTGCCAACTTCTCTACCACTAAAGGTTCCTTTAATGCGTAAGATCTTTTATTGGGCTATACAGGTATTGGTACTTGGTCAGTTGAAATCGATCTTGATGGTCTCAGCAAATTGGCACGTGGGACAGAATTGACTTCTTCAGTCTGTTGAGGTCTCAATATTGGGATATGTTCCAATATTGATATTGGTTCATTTAGCCCCATGGATGGCGCTACTTGCTCTCCTACGATTAGTTCATCTATGTCTTGAATTAGATTCTTGTCTTTTTGTTGGCCTCTGGTAAGCACTGCGTTCACCACCTCAATACAATATATTCGTGAGTCTTGTTGAACAAGGCCTTTGTCCTCCGCCGGTTGGCTTGTTTGCATCTGCACGTCTTAGTTATTATAATTAAAGGGCGCATTGCACTACTGATAAGTGTGACCAGACTGCTTACAATTTCCACATATTGGAGCATAGTCATCATTGGCCCTTGAATTAGGACATTCACTTGTATAATGTCTGATTTGTCTGCAACAATAGCAACAAAGTGGTCTCCTGCCAACTCCTTCAGGGATAATGGGTGTCTATACTCGTATATAATGGCTAGGTCTCTTTCATGTCGGATGAGTAAAGGATCTTGGTTCACCTATTGTTACTATAGAGTCTGGCATTGGCTTCGTCATGGGTAGATATTGATGGTATCCTAGTTGGTTCATCGCCAATCCGTGAGTATTGGATACACCTTCTTGGTGAAATTCGGAGTTGAGGAAATTAAAATAATTCCTATTTTTTTATTCACTCGATTTCCATTCCAGCCAAACCTATTATTCGTCTGTACTTGATTGACATCCCACGAAGTTGGTTGAGTCATTATCTGGTTACTATGTTGTTGTTGCTTCCGTAAATTCCAACAGTTGGTGGTAATATGCTTGCCCCCGTGTAGAATAAGTAGTTATTTGTTGAATTGTAGATACTTAGTTCATAGTGTAAACAGGGATAGATGACTGTTGAAAAGGTAGTTCAGTAGGTAAAATGGATGAATAGTTAGGAAAAGCAGTTTTCATTAGAGATGTAGCAGTTGGTATCTCGTGGTAGCATAAGGAGGATGGGAGAGAGGAAGTAGGGGCCATTACTGTGATAGTGTGAGCCGGGGTAAGCTTGGTGCTACCTCTTTTCTTTTGTTGTTATGTTCTTTGAAATAAGAGTATTGAGAGTTTCTGAATATTGTGAAGTGAATCATGGAATGAAAGTGTGAATGGAATTATATGTTATTGAATGAGAAGAAGAGAGATTGAATGCTGAAATCTGAATGTAGTTCAGCAGAGAGAATGAGCCTGTGTTTGTGTGAAACACTGTAATGTGAAGGCAGTTAATGGTGAAGAACTCCAGAATTTGGATTATAGTATGATTATGTCCTGTCATTTAGGATAGTGCGGGATTACATGTTGTTTGTTATCAGTGATGGTGGAGTATTATTAGGAAGTGGAAAGCATTGTAGTGTTTCCTGGATGTTTTAAGTATTGCGGAATACAGTTAATTGTGTGACCCTAACGTGTAAGCTCATGCGGTATTCTTTCCCTGTGTTCGAATTCCCCTATACAGGTTTACTCTGATTAGATAAGTTAGAGTAAGTAAAACGACAATCACATTTTGGCGCCGCTGCCGGGGAAATTGATAATAGCATAGAGTGTTAGGTTTTAACTGCCGGTTGAAGTAGATGGGAAATAGGTAGCAGTCGCAGAAGAATATAATGAAAGAGTATGGTTATTAAGAATGAGAACTTAACAGTAAAGAAAATACGGCAGTCAAGAGAAAGAATAGAGAGATCGCAAGCAAGAAATTTGTTGCGAAACGAGCAACAAAGAAAGTTAAAAAGGAATCATAGACAAAGCTGGATTAAGCCATGGTTGCATGCCTGTCGTCATATTCGAGCATACCCAGAAGCTAATCGACATCTAATATTTCAGAAGTATATACCGTTAGAGAAATTGCCAAGAGCACTTGCTGAAAATTTGATCAATAGGCCAGGGTTTCTTCTGAGACCGTTAACTGAGAGTGGGGGAATCACAGAAGAGTTGGGTACTCCATTGGGTACGTTTCCAATAGCGGAAACTGCCGATTCTTTCAAAACTGGTTCCATAGAGTGGCATAAATTATTGGTCAATAAGGGCCAATTCAGTGTGTTTCAAAATCCGTCATTCTCACCTCCTATTCAACCAATAAACTTGTTCAAGGATAATAATAGCAAATTGAGCAGGGTAGAAAGTTCGGAAAATATATTTAGGAGAGACGCAGACTATATTAACAAACGATTAAGTGTCACATTGTCAAATTCAATGACGACGGGAGGTCCAGCGGTTCCCATAGCAGTACAAATGGGTACTGTGAGTGATCGCACAACTAGCGTGGCTCCATTACCTACCTTTAGGGGTTTTTCGGGTGCGGATCCAGATCAACATTTGTCGCAGTTTTTGACAGCATGTGTCGCCAATAATGGAAGAACCGAGGATATTTGGTTACAATGGTTGCCAGCAACCTTAAAGGATACGGCGTTTGAATGGTATAACCGTCAACCAGTTGGTCAATTTTCGAACTGGGAAGCATTGAAGAATGCATTTTTGACCCGTTTTCGACCAATTGGTTTTGAAGACCGTCTTCGAGGAAGGTTAATGAACAGCAAAATGATCCTAGGAGAGGCGGTGGAATCGTTCTATGGCCGAGTGGCTGATATACTTAGTAAGTGGCCGAACCACCAAATGCCGGAGGCATTTATATTATCTATATTAATAAATGGTTTGCACCCACCAGAGCTAAAAATGTTTGTAAAAGAAGCTCAACCAGTTACGATATCTGCATCCCTTGATAGAGCCAAGGTTTTGGAGGAATGCCATTATGATCAGTTTTTAACTGCGTGTGCCACGATGATACCAGTTCAAAGCAATTATCAATATCCGGCTTTGAACGGATCAGTGGATAGTTATCCACAGATGATCGAAACAGTTGCCCAGTCAAGTGCCAATACTCAGGGGCCAGTTAATGTTATCCCATTGCAAGCTTTACCACCGCAAGTAACAACAGCGTATGCCCCATATTTTCCATATCAAACACACGAGTCAACTTTGGCGGAAAAACAAATAATATCAGCTTCAAAAGATTCCAATGAAGCCTTGTTATTGAACTTGACGAAGAAAATGGAGGAAATGGCCGTTAATATGGCCAAAGATAAGGAGAAGAGGCAAAAGCCAACCAATACTAGGACCAATGTATGGTGCAGTAATTGTCAGGGCCACGGTCATTTGGTAACGGAATGCCCGTCACCTTCACAAGTGTTGGGTAAATGTACATTTTGTGGAGGCAAGCACTTAACCGCTAATTGTTGGAATTTGCAAAGACAACAACAATTCAGTAATCCGACCATGATTCCACCAACTCCATGGAATGTCAATCAAGTTCAAACAGGAAATACGTTTGGATGGCATGGAAATCGATCTAACCGACAAAATCGAGCAGTCAATCATTTTCAGAATTCCACTTATAGTGAGGGGTTTGTATCAAATCCTCGGAACTATGGTAAGGAGCAGCATGGGTATCAGCCATATGCTCCATCGATGCCATTGAACCAAGTACAACCGGGACAACCAAGATCGTTTTCTCAACCTACATGGAACAAACCTAGTAGGTATATACCGGTGGAGACACCCAATATGCCTGATGGAGGTGCAAAAAGGCCATTGCGTTGTTTCCGTTGTAGACAGATTGGTCATTATGCCAATGAATGTCCCAATCCAAGAGCCAGTGACGATTATGCCCCAGTTTGTGGGAATTGCAAGCAGTCAGGGCATACGTATCAGCAATGTAATGCTCCATTCAATTTCAATAATCAAGATCAGCAGATCCAGAGTCCAGGAAAAATGGAGGGAATAAATCGAGGACCTCAAGACTCTCCAGTAAATCGGGTGGAATGTGTCCATACCGTTCTTACTAGGAGCCAGCAAAAAGGGAAAGGCCCAATTAAACATTTGGAAGATCCTAAAGCGAAGGGCCAATCACACCCAATTACGGACCAATCCCATTCAGGCCCGGAAACTGGGAAAGTCTTGAGCCCTGATTTGGTTGCGAAGCCCAATGAGGTCCCAATTACGGAGTCTTCAGTTCCGTCTCGAACCGGTCTGTTCCCACCGCAGTTCCAAGAAGCATCATACCCGTTGAAAGATCCCCTTGGGAAAGGAAGTCCCAAGGAAGCTCAATCTGCTGTTCCAATTCCAAGTCCAGGGCGGCAGAATAAATTACCTCACGGAGTGAAGCTCAAACCCATGAAACGGAAGAGGGCATTGGGAATTACCCTAAATATGGAACCCTATGACATTTTAAAGGATTTGGACGCTATTCGGCCTTCAATCTCTATGAAGCAACTTCTAGCAGTCGCACCAGAGTGTCGTTCCACCTTGAATTCATCCCTAACAAGACATCGGCATCGTAATATGGAAGTTTGTGAAGTTAGTTTGAACCCTGATCCAGGTGCACCAACCATTGATGTTTCGATTGATGGTGTTCGGATCTCTGGCGTCCAAGTAGATGGAGGTTCCAGCGTCAATTTAATGAACGCTGATACAATGGATGCTTTAGGTCTGGAACAATTAGTCCCCACGACATTGGTATTACGGATGGCAGATCATAGCCGAGTTAAGCCAATGGGTATTTTACGGAGTGTTCAAACTATAATTGCAACTATTGCCTATGAAATTGACTACATTGTCTTTCGCTTACAACGTTCGACTTTATCGTACCCTATTTTATTGGGACGACCCTGGCTGTATCAAGCGAAGGCCAAAAACGATTGGGGTCGAGGTACTTTGACAATTGGTAAGGGCGTAGATAAAATGGTGTTACAAATGTACCCAGTACGCTATCACGGGGAGTCTCAGTTGCCAGTATCTGAATTGACGTCGGACGAAGGGCTTAGCTCCGATGATGACACAGAAGTACCGAGTACGGAGGCCAATGTGGAGGCAGCACAGCACCCTGAGGTGGTGTACCAATGTGGAGGTCCGGGGGAGTACTTGATATACCCGAAGGATTCGGAAAACTCTGCTTATGTAAGTATTGACTGGAAACCTGGGTACGATGTGCACCATGTTAGTGCCCTCGAGACGGGATTCGTTACTTCGCATATGTCGGACATACCGAGTAACTTTAAATCACTGCGGGAATTGAAACAGAGTATTGTTGCTGACCCTATATGTCAAACTATTAACTTAGCGACCACGGCCGAACCTCGGCTAATTAAGGTCTACGAAGGTATTAAGGAACAAGAGTTGACCTGTTGGACAGACTTTTTCTTACATCATAAATCCGCTTTTGCTTGGACTTATAATGATCTACAAGGTATCCCCGCTGATGTCTGTGAACATCGTATCATATTGGAAGAAAACGCTAAACCGGTACGCCAGAGGCAACATCGCCTTAATCCTAAATATTCCCTTATGGTGAAGGAAGAATTGGACAAGCTTCTTGCGGTGGGTTTCATTTACCCGGTACCGAATAGTGAGTGGGTTTCTCCAATTGTGATGGTGCCGAAAAAGAACGGAAAAATCCGAATTTGTCAAGATTTCCGAAAACTTAATGCAGCCACCAAGAAAGATTACTTTCCGTTACCATTCACGGATAGTATATTGGACGCCGTCGCCGGTCTCGAATGCTATTCGTTTCTCGATGGTTTCTCCGGGTATAATCAAGTTCAAATTGCAAAAGAAGACCAGCTCAAGACAACCTTTACTACGGATTGGGGCACATTTGCTTATCGCGTGATGCCTTTCGGGTTATGTAACGCCCCAGCCACGTTCCAACGCGTGATGACTCAGGCTTTTCAAGATTATCTCCGACTGTTTATGGAGATCTTTTTAGATGACTTTTGTACATTCAGTACCAAACAAGATCATCTTCATTGTTTAGGCAAATGTTTGGCTCAGTGTGCCAAATTTGGAATATCGTTGAATTCGGAGAAGTGCCAATTTGGTGTTCCGTCCGGAAAATTATTGGGCCATATTGTTTCCAGTCGTGGTATTGCTACAGATCCTGACAAAGTGCAGCATATCATGAACTTGCCCAGACCGGAGACAGTCTCCGGTGTTCGAGGGTTCGTTGGTCATGTCAGTTATTATCGACGATTTATAAGTTCGTTTGCGGTTATTTGTCAACCTTTAACGAACTTACTGAAGAAACCTCCGTCCGATGGTACTAGTCCCCTCTGGACCAAGGAGTGTACCGTAGCCTTCGAGGTCTTAAAGTCAAAATTGGTCTCTGCACCAATATTGGTGGCTCCTTGTTGGACAAAGCCATTTCATGTGTATGTTGATGCATCCAATGCTGCTATTGGCTCGGTGTTAAGCCAGAAGGATGATAAGGGATTCGATCATCCAATATATTATGCCAGTCGACAATTGGTGGCTGCCGAACGCAACTATACTACTACTGAACGAGAGGCGTTGGGTATGATATACTCGGTTAAAAAATTTCGGCACTATTTGCTTGGGTATCCGTTTGTATTTTATGTGGATCATGATGCCCTCAAATATCTGATTAATAAGCCTCAATTGAGTGGGCGCATTGCTCGCTGGGTCTTACTCCTCCAGGAGTTCAATTTTACGGTGGTTGTCAGACCTGGGAAGCAACATGCGAACGCAGATCATTTATCCCGGTTGTCTAATATTCTCGGCAACGAGCCTGTTCCCGATGATCTTTCCGACGCCGCATTATTTGTGGTGGATGTGATATCCCCCGAGTATAGCGAAATTATTCAGTTTCTGACCTTCCATACTTTTCCGCCGACTTTCACGGACAAGCTTAAGAAGCGCCTTATTCTGAAGAGTGCCCTATACACGATGATTCGTGATGCTTTGTATAAACAAGGACGCGATGGTCTTTTACGGCGCTGTATCTTTCCCAGTGAAGTACAGTCGATACTTACAGGTTGTCATTTGGATAGTTGTGGTGGTCATTTCGCGGGAGACAGCACTGCCCGCAAGGCTTTAATGGCCGGATATTGGTAGCCCACAATGTTTTCTGATGCCCACCAGTTCGTTCGCCGTTGTGATCCTTGTCAACGAATTGGTCGACCTACGGGTACTTCCGCCATGCCGTTAGTCCCAATCTTGGCCCAGGTTCCGTTTGAAAAATGGGGTATTGATTTTGTTGGTCCCCTTGCACCAGCGTCAAAACCTGGTCAAAAGCGGTATATCTTAGTCGCCACCGATTATGTCACCAAATGGGCAGAGGCGATTGCTACCCGCACCGATAATGCCAGTACGGTGGCAACTTTTTTGTATGAGAATATTATCACTCGCTTTGGGTGTCCCAAGGAATTGGTCAGCGATCGAGGCACCCATTTCATCAATGCTACCATCGCCGCCTTGACGACCACATATGAGATCAAGCATCGTAAGACCACTCCCTACCATCCTCGTGCAAATGGGTAAACGGAAAAGACCAACGGCATTTTGTGCAAAGTCTTGACTAAGACAATTTCAGGGGCCGGTACTGATTGGGAGACCAAACTCTTTGCAGCTTTGTGTGCTTATCGTACCGCCTATAAGGTAACTACCCACTCTACTCCGTTCCAATTAGTTTACGGTCAAGAGGTAATTTTACCTATCGAATTGGAGGTTCCCAGTTTACGAATTGCCTTAGACGAACGCCTCAGTGACACTGAGTCATTACACTCTCGGTTGATGAAATTGGAGGAATTGGATGAAATACGGGCTGTCGCTCTATTCCACATGGAAGCCACTCAAAAACGGAGGAAGAGTTACTATGATAGTAAACTGCGGCCGAAGTGTTTTATGCCCAATGATTTGGTATTGCTGTATGACAGCCGATTCAACCATTTTCCGGGAAAATTTCAAGTTCGCTGGCATGGGCCATATCGCGTAATTGAAGGATTTTCCAATGGGTCTGTTCAATTGGAGGATTTCACGGGCCATCGTTTCAGTACCCGCATTAATGGAAATCGTTTACGGTTATATAATACCTAAAACCCGGGACGGGTTTTATTTCATTTGAGGGGAGGGGACTTCGAATGGACTCAGGAGGGACCTAATTATGGTATAAGACGTAGAGGCGGCTGCAAGGATATGTAGTAATCACTATTGTGTCAGATGCGAAGGAAGTGAGAAATGGACAGTATGGGTACCATGTTGTCGCTCTCATCACTAGGTAATAGAATAGGAGTGGGGCTCCTACTAAGGGTTATTCTGTGGTGTTATATTATGTTGTTGCTTATTTGTGTCTCATTTTAGTGTTTCGGGCAGACTGGAGAGTGGCATTGACGGTTAGGACCTGTAAGCGTTTGAGTCATGGCGATTGAAAGTACCAAGAGAGCTGTAGACAGAGATGAAAGTGGCCGGAATGTGAGAGCTAAACGCACAGCAAAACCACCGGCTGTGATAATCGTTACCAATATGGAGCCGATGAAGTTAGAAATCTGTTGGACGCAGAGAAAAATAAGGGATTTTCGGACTGCGAAGCTGTTCCAGTTTTTGCACCATTCAGAGCGTTTATCATCAATCAATGTGTCATTAGTGGAGGAATACATTGAGAATTACGACCCCGAGGATGGATCGAGTGTCGTTCAAGGGCGAATTATTGGGATTGATGAAACAATCCTGGAAAAGGTGTTGTTTCTTCCCATTGGAGAGATGGCAGTTGGGACTGATGAGTCAGGCGATTTCAGCCCAGGTAGATATTTCAAGGGAGGAATGTCATCCTTTGAAAGGAGCCAAGGATGGCGGACTCAGGAGGCGATTACACCAGAATATGTGGAATGGTTGCGGTTCGTGCTGAGGCGGTTAGGATTGTACCGACACCCCACATATGTGTCAAAACGATTATTGTATGCAGCAGTAGGGGCGTTTGAGGGGATGGTGTTCAACTGGGCGGCTTACGTAGCTACTCGTATTCATGCGGAGATAGGAGCCAAGTTCAAATTGGGGAAGTTCACATCCTTGCTTTGTTCAAATTATGTGTATGCTGTCATCGCGCACACATTGCGTCAACCACCGTCAGAAGAGGAAAACCCTATACCAGTGTCAGCACCTTTGCAGAGAGAACGAAATTTGTTTGGCACAGAATCACAATGTAGCGGATGTAATACACGAAATTGGAGAATCAAGTCGTACAGTGGTTCAAGGGGTAGCTCCGGTTATCGAAGCGAGACGGGTTCCAAGTGGTCTTGCGGTGGAAGAGGAGAATCAAGTCCCATTATTGATAGATATCAACCAGTTGGCGTTTCCAGAGGGTCGATTCCCTGAAGGAGTATCTCTTAAAAATGCCGTATTGAAGCACATTTCGCAAATACATTGTATGGTACGAGCATTGGATGTCGAAGACAGAAGTAAACGGGATTGGGAGGACAGTAAAAAAAGGATATCGGATCAAAATAAAAAAATCAGGGAGCAAGAACTGAGGATTCAAGAAATTGAAGAAGTCAAGTTGGTCCTGGAGCGGAAATTGGTTCTCCAATATGAGGCTTGGACAAAGGAAAAAGAACACATTTCACGGATTGTGGAAGGACAACGGGACGAATTGATTCAGAATAGGAAGTCATGGGATTTGGAACGGGAGAAGTTCAAATGCCAGTTGCAAGCGGAAGTGGACAAGACAGAGTTATTGGCGACAGAGAAAGCGTTATTGTGTGACCAATTGAGATGTGAAACGGGGAAAATGAGGTCTGAAATTGAAGTTTTACAAAATGAGGTGTCAAAACTGACGGAAGAGTTAACTGTGAGGAGCCAATCTCAAGTGTCGATTAAAGATGTCCCAGAAGGGATGAGTTCGCAGCAACATCAGTTGGAACTTCGCGATGCCCAGATCCTGAAACTGGAAGCTCAGATCCGTGAATTGGGAGAATACAATGAAGATCTTTCAGCCCAGTTGAGAAAGGAGTCGCTTGAAATATTGGAAGAGGATGAAGACGTACCACTACAGCCAGAATCGGTGGAACCAATAATGGATAATGTAGTAATTGATCAATTGGATATATCAAATAAATAGAAATTTTGGAGAAGTTTTTTTTTTAGTTATGTATCGGTTCTATGTTTGCGAGGACGCTGCACAGATGAGAGTGGGGCTATGTAGAATAAGTAGTTATTTGTTGAATTGTAGATACTTAGTTCATAGTGTAAACAGGGATAGATGACTGTTGAAAAGGTAGTTCAGTAGGTAAAATGGATGAATAGTTAGGAAAAGCAGTTTTCATTAGAGATGTAGCAGTTGGTATCTCGTGGTAGCATAAGGAGGATGGGAGAGAGGAAGTAGGGGCCATTACTGTGATAGTGTGAGCCGGGGTAAGCTTGGTGCTACCTCTTTTCTTTTGTTGTTATGTTCTTTGAAATAAGAGTATTGAGAGTTTCTGAATATTGTGAAGTGAATCATGGAATGAAAGTGTGAATGGAATTATATGTTATTGAATGAGAAGAAGAGAGATTGAATGCTGAAATCTGAATGTAGTTCAGCAGAGAGAATGAGCCTGTGTTTGTGTGAAACACTGTAATGTGAAGGCAGTTAATGGTGAAGAACTCCAGAATTTGGATTATAGTATGATTATGTCCTGTCATTTAGAATAGTGCGGGATTACATGTTGTTTGTTATCAGTGATGGTGGAGTATTATTAGGAAGTGGAAAGCATTGTAGTGTTTCCTGGATGTTTTAAGTAGTGCGGAATACACTTAATTGTGTGACCCTAACGTGTAAGCTCATGCGGTATTCTTTCCCTGTGTTCGAATTCCCCTATACAGGTTTACTCTGATTAGATAAGTTAGAGTAAGTAAAACGACAATCACACCCCGTAAAAGGTACATTATATAGTCATTTGGGGTGGTGAAGGACATTCTGTTACTAAATGACCTTGCCCCTTACAATTGCTACACCAGACATTGGGACGCATATTGGTTGGTTTATGCCTTTTTTCTTTATCCTTGGCTAGATTCACAGCCAATTCATCCATTTTTTTCGTCAATGTTAACAGCAATGTCTCATTGGGATCCCTTGATACCAATGCATTTGGCAATTTCTTTGTAGGTATTGGTTTCTGATATGCGGAATAAGGTGCATACGGGTGTGATGATGATGGTGGTATAGCTTATAATGGAATGACATCCACTATTCCGTGTGGAATTGTACCATAATCATTCCTTCCCAGATAACTTCCCGATGCGTCATTCCAATTTGTCATTTGCTAACCTCCTTGAGATGGAATCATCGTGGCTCCAACTGTTAAATTCTGGTCATAGTGACATTCCTTCCATACTTTTGCTTGCTCAAGAGATGATGCAATGGTGGTTGATTGGACCTCCTTTACAAACATTTTCAATTTTGGTGGGTGTAGTCCATTAACCAATATGGACAACACAAATGATTCCGACATTTGATTATTTAGCCATTTTGTAAGTATATCTGCTACATGACCATAATATGACTGTACTGCTTCCCCTGGTACCATTCTGCTGTTCATTAATTTTTCTCTAAGATGTTCTTCAAAACCAATTGGTCAAAAATGGGCTCAAAATGCATTTTTTAATGCCTCCCAATTGATAAATTGTCCCATAGGTTGGCGGTTATACCACTCAAACGTTGTGTCTTTCAATGTTGCTGGCAGCCATCTCAACCAAATGTCTTCTGTTCTTCTATTATTGGCTACACATGCCGTCAAGAATTGAGACAAATATTGATTTGGATCCGCACCTGGCAAATCTTGAAAAGTAGGTAATGGCGCGACGCTAGTCGTTCAATCACCCACTGCACCCATTTGAACTGCAATCGGAACGGCTAGTCTTCCGGACGTCATTAAAGATGCCGGTGTTTCGCTCAATTTCTTATTAAAATAAAAACTATCTCCCGCACAAGTCTTTTTCAGACTTCCAGGCCTTCCTGATTGACTATTATTATCTCCAAATAATTTTACTGGTTGAATATGAGGTGAAAACAACACGTTTTGATATACTCTGAATTGGTCTTTATTGGCAAGTGATTTATGCCGATCTTCAGAACCAATCTTATTAGGATCGGACGTATTTTCAATTGAGAAGATACCTAATGGGATACCTAATTCCTCTGTGCCTTCCTCATTTTCCGTTAACGGCTTCGAGAGGTTTGTTGGACTATTAGCAATACTCCCCGCGGTGCTCTTGGTAATTTCTTTAACGATATGTATTTCTGAAATATTAGAGGTCGATCGTCTTGTGGGTACGATCAAATATGTCGACAGGCATGCAACCACGACTTAATCCAACTTTGTCGATGCTTCTTTTTTAATTTGTGATCTCGCTCATTACGCAACAAATTTCTTACTTGCGATCGCTTTGTTCTTTCTTTTGATTGCTTTATTCTCTTTGCTGTTAAATTCTCATTCTTAATAACCATATTCTTTCATTATTTCTACTGAGTTTACTTCCTAATCTCCTTTATTGCTTTGACAGTTAATTCCTAACACTCAATAATGTTGCCAATCCCCGGCAGCGGCGCCAAAATGTGATTGCTTGTTTTACTTATTTCGGAAGAAACCTCCCAATATAAACCCATATAGGGAGATTTGAACATGGGGAATGACCATGTATATGAGCTCCAATTGTTAGGATCACGCAATTAACCGCTATTGCTGAATACTTACCATATCGAAGAACACTTAACTTTTCCTCCTACTGTCCACTCTCTCATATCAATACAATAACATCCACGACAACGATTTCAGTACCCTGTGTAATTCACAAATACACAAGCATATCCCAAACCTTGGAACAAATAACTTCCTATCCACAGAATCTAATCAAGACAATTCCTTCGATTACAATTCCTCTCCACTAAACTTACAACCTTGTGATAAACAGTGACTAAAAACTTCCATACGTCCTCAATCTTTCACAACAATTGATAAACAGTGATCCATAAACAACTTTGTAAATCAAACATTAATTCATTAAATCGATTCTCTTCACTAGAATCAACGCTAACACAAAAGAAACAAGAAAACTAAGAAGAAGAGCTAGCACCAAGCTTATCCCCGGCTCAGTACTATCGCAGTCTAGCATTTTCTTCCCCTCTCCCATCCTCCTTATACTACCCCGAGATACCAACTCGTATACTATAGATGATAATTACTTTTCCTAACTATTCATCCATTCTACTTACTGAATCACCTTTTCAGCAGTTATCTATCCTTGTTTACACTATACACTAGGTATCTACATTCTGAAAATAACTACTTATTCTACAGTCTATCTCGCAAGATAGTATGTGTTGTTGCAGAATCAATTAGCACATCATTTGATTCATTGTTAGAGGTTCTATCATTCATATAAGCTTCTAAGTCATCAACACCAATTGAATCCATGGACGCATCCATGGTATGAACTTCATGAGCCTCAACTCACAATTTCTTATTTTTTTAGAACATTTTAATAAAATATTTTGAACTACAGCACGCATGTACTAAATGTCCAATCATTCCACACTTATGGCAAGAACGCATCTCTGATTTTTGTTTTTTACTATAATTAATAGTAGAATGTTTATTCTTTCCATATGGGTAGAAATGGTCTTGACTATGACTACCTTGATACTTATGAGCACATTTCCCATGTTTATATAATTTCTTCTTAGACTTTGAAATATTAAGTGCATGAGATTTTGGAACTATAGTTCCAATAGGACGAGCTTCCGCATTGTGCAAGAGTAGCTCATTTTGCTTCTTCACAAGAAGTAGATATGATATGAGATCAAAATGACTCTGAAATTCCATGTTCTTGTATTGTTGTGTAAGCACAACAGTTACAGGAGGAAATGTAGAGAGAGTTTTCTCAATCATTTCTTCTTTAAAAATGCTTTATCAACATAATCGTAATTGTGAGACAATACTATACATTTCACTATTGAAAGCATTTAAATTTGGAAAATCCAAGACACGTAAATGTGTCCAATTATGACATGCACGTGGAAGAAAAATGGTCTTTTGATGATCAAACTTAGATTTAAGATTCTTCCAAAGTTTTGTAGGATCTTCCATTTCCAAATATTGATGTTGTAATGCAGGTACAAGATGATGACGAAGGAAAAGAAGTGCTTTCCAACAAATAGTAGGAGGTATAAAAATACTTATTGTAGGAGATTCTTCAAACATAATGGCATCCGAGAGTTGTTCTGCAAATAAATTTACTTTTGTCATTTTTGCCCATAATAGATAATTGTTTCCATCCACAGTCAATGGTGGAAATAAAAGAGCTTGAAAAATGTTGGGATGCACTGGTAATAGTTGGAACCATAGTAGAAGCAATTGAAGATGTTGAAGCACTCATTATAAATAAATCTATAAAGAAAATACAAGATCAAGTAGAAAAGTTGAGTAAAACGTACCTTAAAATATAAAGTCAAATAAAATGATAAACTTGAACTTGAAAAAATAAAAATATATAATTTTTTTTTTTTTTTTTTTTTTTTTAAAGAGATTGTAGATTAAAGCAGCAGAACATCAATAAGATGGCAGTAGTAGGCAGCGGTAGGATGGCAGCAATAGGGCGACAAGGTGGCAACGGCGGGTGGCAACGGACAGCGGCAGCGGCGTTAAGGCAGCGACGGCTGCAGGCGACAACATTTGCGGTGACAGGGTGGCAGCGGCGATAGTGGCGGATTTGACGGCAACTCAATAGCTGTTTGGCAGCTGTTCAGTGGCAAGCGCAAGGCACAGCGAGGAGAAGGGAGCAAGTTGGAGTGGAGTTGGACTAGATCAAGTATTTTAAGCAAGCAGGGCAAAGAGTGGAACAAGTGCTCTAAGCAAGCAGCTAATATGTGAGGGGCCAACAAGAAGAACAAGATCATGAGATAGACACTGAGCAAGGGTAGCAATAGGTTTGAAGAATCAAAGACTAGAGCAAAAAATTGTAATAGTGTATAGAAGAGAGTCGTGCTGATAACGTGTTGAGAATGTTTAGAAAGACACAAGAGTAATAGTAAGTCATATACACACACACAAGAGTAGTAGTAAGTCATACACACAAGAGGGTTTTTAAGGAGAGAGAGCTTCACACATAAAAATCTGTTCATCTGGTTGTGTCTCGTATACAAGAAGAAAAAAGAGGAGAAGATAAATAGTACTTCTCCACTAGACTCTAAATATTATAGCTTTGGTATTTATTGTAGTCTACAGTAAATATTATGGAGAGCGCAGGCTACATTTAATGATCTCAACAAAAACAAAATCCATTGGATTGACTTGGTACCACAAGGGAATCTAGGTGACCAGTCGGCATAAAATTAAGAGCATAAACTGTTACAAAGGGATCCATACCCAAAGAATGTTCCCATTGCAGAGCTCAAAGTCCAAATTACACAGGGCAGTGCAACAAAGACTACACAAACATAGCGAAAAATTGGCATGGTGTGCGCATCCATGCATGACCCAATCTATGAACAAACACAAATGCCATAATCATCCAGCAACAAATGGGAGAGCGTGGACAATAATCAAAACTGCAAACGAACAAAAAAACAGGCGCAACAGAAAGAGCATCAATGTACGGGAAGAATGTGCAAGATCGAGTGATGGCCCCATGCATGACTTACCTCAAGCTTTCAGCGACGACAACGATGACGACGACAAGACAAATAACATCCCGCTATTATCCGAACATTTCAAACAACCGAATCGTCATTGCTAAGCTCTCAGACGCCATACACTCCTCCAAGAGGCTAAAGGCACGATCCTATCACCACGGCCACAGTCAATTTAGAGCCTAAATATGTTCGACAACATGCAGTCAAGGCTTCCAATTCTGATGCAAAGCTTCCAATTCTGATGCAAATTTCACAGCACTAACTGCAATAGTCACACAATATCATGCTACAACATTGATTCAACAAATCCTTCTGTAATCGAATTCATGCCAGTACCCAATTCCCATTTCCGATTTCCTCCTCCATTCTTCCAACAACTTCATACATCAACAACAATAAGGTCCACGACGAATGAAGATTTCAAGGCAATTTATGGTCCTTCTCATGGCTAAGTGACAATGGCATGACCAAGGGGTACCCCGTCCTCAGTGGGCACTGCCCCTGGTATGAACTAGGCACCCGACAGCGCGTGACGCTCCACGGTCGTTGCGTCGGCCACGATGCGAGGGCCGCCACCGACGCTTCCCGTTTTGCGAACGCAGTGTGTACAACCTCGCCCAGCTGAGAAATGGGCTCGCATCATCGCCATTCCGGGGTGGTGCCAGCTCTCGGCACCCGCCCTCTCTGGAGGTCCGGCCCGGATGCAGTGTCGAACAAGCAAAGGGCACCTGGGATCGGAGCGCGGAGATCGCACGGGGAGGGTCTCGTGCGCACGATGCAACATCGTCGCCGTCGGCGTTGGTGATGATCTTTCCGTGAGTCGAACCTCGCCTCCGATCGTCCGGTCTTCTCAACGGTCAGCGTTTGTACCCGTGATAGCGGTGACGACACTCGGATTCTGGCAATTTGGGGATGGCAACACCAGCCTACGGCGTCCGGAATGTCGGGCTTGACGTTAATAGAAATCTCACCTGACTCTATTATTGCTCGCATCTCGATAAGTCACCAGCAAGACCCCGAGCAAAATCTGGACCTGACGTCCTTGCACCCTGAGCGCACGGTACACACTCTTGGGGCGTTTTTGCACGCTGTAAGGACAAACAAACAATTTCCGGATGCTTCATAACTCTCAACCGAAACACGTGAGTCATCAAGCCTTAGGCCCAGCCGAAGGCCAGCATGTCAGCACATCCATCTGATACGAAATTGATCCCTGTGGGTGTGTCCCACGAACGAGCCACTAGATTAAAATCTCCATCACCAAGTTTTGCACAGCTTTTGTGCCATGTGGGCAGCCATTTGAGTTTAGCATGTATGTACAAATTTTTATGCTGAGAATCTCGTGCCGATTTGTAGACCGATGCGAAAAAAAAGAAGAAGGGTTCATTTAATTTATGATTTGGGGCAAAAAGATCGAATAAAACAAAATAACGATTCCAGACGCAAGTCCACCATCGGCTGAAGTGTACTATTCGAATAAAAACATACAATATATAATATGATGTAGTCAAGTTCTTTGGTAGATGATTCATCGCAACACTGCCGTCCATGTTGGACCCACAAGAGGTGGCAGTTCTTTGTTGTTCCTGCATTTGTAACTTCAAAACAACTCGCCACAATTATACTTGCTACAATTCAAGCGCAAAATTCAACGTCTCATATCCACCCGCGAGGAGGAGGTTGGAGCATGGGTTGCAAGCGGTGGGTGGACGACAGGAAGTGAGAAGAAGCGCAGGAACTGAGAGGCGAACAGAAATGAAGCCACAAAACAAACCTTGGCACCCACAGTCCCATTGCAGAGGGTGCATTAGATTAGATTAGTAGAGGGGGCCTTTGGTGAGGCTGGGGTAGGACGGCGTTCGGGCTTGGGGGGTTCGAGAAAAATATCAGGCAGGGCAGAGGCATCCGCAAAGCTCGGGTGGCGCAGTAAAATCCAAGGTGTCATGTGGGCAGTCCCATTTGGCGAATAATTGAAGCAAGGAGGCGATGATGAGCATGACAAGCAGATCTGAGCATAAATCTAGGGCCCGGGGGGAGATGCCGCGTGCGAGTGAGCGTGGGAGTCAGGTGCCACCAACAGTGTGAACGCATATGTGGGACTTTATAAGAAGTCCTCGAGGACCACCATTTGCTCCGTGCCCTCCTCTGTCTCTTGCTCCCTTTCGTTCTACCCATTTCTGCACGGTTGGGTTGCGGCATCCGCAGCAGCAGTTTCGTTGCCCTCTCTTCGGGTTGCGTTGAGGAAGGAGGTTGTGCTGTTGGTGCCTCGCCCATTTGCAGATATGGAGCTGTCCGTGGAGAAGACCGCCTCCGGGCGCGAGTACAAGGTGCGGGACATGTCCCAGGCCGACTTCGGGCGTCTGGAGCTGGATCTTGCGGAGGTTGAGATGCCCGGGCTCATGTCGTGTCGCACGGAGTTCGGAGCCGCGCAGCCATTCAAGGGCGCCAAGATCACGGGGTCCCTGCACATGACCATCCAGACTGCGGTGCTCATCGAGACATTGACGGCTCTGGGCGCGGAGGTGAGATGGTGCTCTTGCAACATCTTTTCTACCCAGGACCACGCTGCCGCCGCTATCGCACGCGACAGCGCGGCGGTGTTCGCATGGAAGGGGGAGACACTGCAGGAGTATTGGTGGTGCACGGAGAGGGCTTTGGACTGGGGTCCGGACGGAGGCCCAGATCTGATCGTGGATGACGGCGGTGACGCGACATTGTTGATTCACGAGGGTGTGAAGGCCGAGGATGTGTACGCGAAGGATGGCACGCTGCCCGACCCCGAGTCGACGACGAACGCCGAGTTCAAGATCGTGTTGACAATCTTGAGGTGAGCGAGGGATGGAATGGGATGTGGTGCGGTGGGGTGAGTGGTGGGGTTTTTTTATTTTATTATTTGTGGGTGGTTGTCGGGGGGTTTGCGAGGGGGTTTAGTGATGGTGGGGCGGGGCGTGGGCCGATATCTGGCATCGGCCCCGGCCGCGTTGAAGGAGTGGATGGTAGGCCGTGCGGGGTTTTGGTGGAGATGGGGGAGGAATCCGGGGGCGGTTGTCGTTGGTGGCGGCGGCGTTGGTTGTGCTGAGACGGTGGCTCCTGTTTGCGCAGGGACGGCATGAAGGAGAACCCCAACAAGTACCACAAGATGGCGGAAAGGTTGGTGGGTGTGTCGGAGGAGACGACGACGGGAGTGAAGCGGCTGTACCAGATGATGGACAACGGAAGCCTGTTGTTCCCTGCCATCAATGTGAACGACTCTGTGACGAAGAGCAAGGTAATGTGACCCGTGGGTGGCAGATTCCGTAAGTGTTGTTGTGGACGCGTGTGTGGGGGGTGGGGGGGCCGTGGAACGGTAGGAGGGAGGGGGAGTGTGTGGTGTCGGGTGCTGACGTTTGGGTCGCTGTGCAGTTCGACAATCTGTACGGTTGCCGGCACTCGCTGCCCGACGGGCTGATGAGGGCGACGGATGTGATGATCGCCGGGAAGGTTGCTGTGATCTTCGGTTACGGTGATGTCGGGAAGGGATGCGCGAGCGCCATGAAGGCCGCGGGAGCGCGTGTGATCGTGACGGAGATCGATCCCATCTGCGCTCTGCAGGCCCTCATGGAGGGGTACCAGGTGCTGAGGTTGGAGGACTGCGTGGAGTACGCCGACATCTTCTGCACGACGACGGGTAACAAGGACATCATCATGGTGAGCGACATGAGGAAGATGAAGAACAACGCCATCGTGTGCAACATTGGGCACTTCGACAACGAGATCGACATGGAGGGGCTGGAGACGTATCCCGGGGTGAAGAGGATTACCATCAAGCCGCAGACGGACAGGTGGGTGTTCCCGGACACCAAGAGGGGCGTGATCATCTTGGCGGAGGGGCGTCTGATGAACCTGGGATGCGCTACCGGCCACCCGAGCTTCGTGATGTCGTGCTCATTCACGAATCAGGTGATCGCGCAGCTGGAGCTGTGGAACGAGAAGAAGAGCGGCAAGTACGAGAAGAAGGTGTACGTGTTGCCGAAGCACTTGGACGAGAAGGTCGCTCTGTTGCATTTGGAGAAGCTGGGCGCCAGGCTGACGAAGTTGAGCGAGGATCAGGCCTCGTACATCAACGTGCCGGTGGGAGGCCCATACAAGCCCGCTCACTACCGTTACTGAAGGAGCCTTGCATTTGCAATCATGCTCGGTTGGGCAGTTTGTAGGTGACTTAATGGATGTAGTGGGGTCCCGGAATTTAATTATGATTATAGGTTTTTGGGGAATTCATAGTAGGACGACATTTGCAATTTGTCAACCAATTTTTTTGGATGTTGTAGATGAATATAGCACACTATAGAAATTGCAAATCATCTCGACAGTACCCTGTAGGGCATATTGATATCTCCAATTAACCAATCCGGAAAACCAGGGACGAGCGACCCGCTAGAGCTCTCAACAAACAAATCACTCACATTCGTTTCTGAACTCTATTCAGATTAGATATGACTTGATGTTGGCAAATATCCACGAATCTAAAAAATTTTATGTAGCAAATTCCGAGTAGGCAGCTTTTATTCTGTTTTTAGACAAAGTCAAGTGCATCCCTTAAGTGAAGATGAGGCCTCCTGTGTTGAGCACCTAAATGAAACATTGAACTATACGTACGATATAAACAAGAACGTTGCTAACAATTACTCATCGACTGTGACACCTGAGAGTGAACAAGAACCTACCTCAGCACACTACAACACGAGAAAATATGTAGTTACTAAGAAGATCTGCCAATCAAATTCTTTGTGAACCGAAGATGATATTGTCAGAGCAGGCAATATCGTAGCCAAGTTGGTGAACAGGTTATCCTGTACCGTAAATACCAATTCTTGATTGTATAATGAATAATGAGAATAGTACTCTCCACAGAATATGTTACAACATATGTTACGTTGTTTTCTCCTCTTCCAGCTCATTCAACACTAATTCCTTTTCGTTCAAAGCATTTGACATATCTTACGATATGCTACAAATTGGGGACAAGGGGAAGTAAAAAGGAGAGGTGAGGTGGAGAGAATCTAGGCGGAGTTGGCAGCGACGCGGAGCACAAGCACATCCAGTACCACTCCTGGTCCGAAACCAATGAGAAATCCGAACTTGCTGCCCTCGCCCATGGTGGACACACGCATCTCCACAGATCTACGCCGAATCTGATCCAATACAAACAACATTAAGGCGCTGGATGTGTTGCCAAACTCGAATAATATGTCCCTGTTCCCTTGCATCTTGTCCTTGGTCAGCTGCAACTTCGCCTCCACCTGATCGAGAATGGCTGAACCTCCGAGATGCACTGCTCAGAACATCTCGTTCCATGCGGGAGATCCCACTGGCTTCCTGGCCTCGTTCTAAAACCTCTCGATATTCTTGGAGATGAGCACGGGTTCATCCTTCATGAGGTGGAAGATGAGCCCTGCTTCGGTGAGATGTCCATCGATGGCGCCGCCACTCTCTGGTAAGATGGTCTCTCCAGCCCAGTGCACTTCGAACAATGGCTTCTCTACCTCAGGCTTGGGGTCGGATCCAACCACGTGCACGTCGGCGTCATCGCCGAACAGAGCTGAGCCCACAAGCCCGTCCAAGTGGTTCTCGCTCGGGGCTCGGTATGTGACTGCGGTCACCTCGCTCGCGACTGCCAGCACTCGACTGCTCTTGTTGTTTTCGGCTAGATCCTTGGCCACTCTGAGCACGGATGCACTGCCGGGACACCCGGTTAAGTGGGTTATTGTTAAGTGGGTTAAGGTGCATCTTATTGAAGTACATTGAAGTAGATACCCTTGAAGTGCTGGACGAGAATAGGCTGAAACTGTGAAAAATACTAGTATACGGAGGACTCAGAAAGCTATCAGATAATGAAAGACAAAGCTGGTTAATGGAGGTAGGACTGATAACGCATCTTCTTAGAAGACTTGTTACAAAAGTCCATATCAATTTCAAATGTAGCTTGCGATGTCTACAGGGATGGACACAGTGTTGCTAAATAAAGTAGGGAGGAATAGAGGAAGGGTGTTTTCCTAAAAATATCACAAGAACAATGCAATATTCTATAGCTTGATAATAGATTCTTTACTCTTGAACTTGTTCCTTGTTAAGTAAATTATCCCAGTGGTGTGGCAGGGAAGAATATATGTGCTTTTTTCTCTGGAAATTAAACATTTGCTTAATGATGTTGATTTGCCTGTGCAGAATAGAGCTCTTTGAATCATTCCCAACATGTTTTTATTAGTATTGTAAAAATCTATGCTTATGACAAAAATTAGAAATGAAGCAATTCACATTAAGTGTACTTTTCAACTTCAAAAATCTAAACCAAGACATTCAACCAGTAAGATGACTTTTTTTTTTTTTTTTTTTTTTTTTTTTTTTTTATATATATATAGAAGATCCACAAATGCTTCAATGCATCAAAGAAATTTAGTATAAAAAAAAACAAAAACAAAACAAAATAAAACAATGTTTGCTTATTTATAGAATGAAGATTTTTGTAAAATTATATATATATATATATATATTTATTTTGTAAAGATCAAGCCTTCTTGAGATTGTGACAAAAATTGAATTTAGAGGTTAATTATATCTTGTTATTCTTAGCTACATGCTAACTCTCAAGACTTCAATGCATAAAGCTATTATAGGACAAATTAAACTTAAGTAAATTAATTAAAAGAATAGCAACTAGAAGAACAAAGAATTTGTGCTAGGATTTGGTGCACGTAAGTAGAAGATAAAAATGCTAAAGATTACTTCAAACTTCCAAAAATACAACATTTATGTCTTATATTATAGAATTAAAAACTCTTTAGAAATATTCTAGAGGTTTTTCAAAGAAATAGATACTATGTATTTCAATATTAATTCTCAATTATACAAAAAAAACAACCTAGATCTCTAAACTTAATAATAGCCTCCAATTGAAATAGGACCGGTCTATCTCAAGTATCCAGGATCCTTCTAATCCACAGCAACATAAAACCTCATCACAAGGTATGACAAATAAGACTAGAATAAAGCTAAACAAAACTAAATAGAATGGAACACAAAAGATAAAACTAAGCAACCAGGATTCGAACAGAACATAATAGCACAAAAAAAAAAGATACAAAATCCAATTGTATTAAGAAAAAGAGTCCAAAGCTATAGTTGACCAGATGCCTCAAAAGGCCCCGACTAGTCCTATTTATACTTTGTTCTACTACCGTGGACTTTCTAAATGTTCTTAGATGATAGACCCCACTTAGATAACTACCTTAAACTCCTTCTAGAAGGTTCTATGGTGGGCCTTACTTAGATAACTGCCCTAAGCCTTTTCTAGAAGGTTTCATGATAGATCCCACCTAGATAACCGCCTTAAACTCTTTCTAAAATGTTCCATGATGGTTCCTATCTAGTCCACTAAGCTAACCTCAATTTTAGAAACTTCCATAACTTCTCAAATATGGTTCTAACTATCTATCCTTATGTATCATTAATACAAATATCTTATCTATATCTTATTATAGTTAATCTCCCTCCACTAATGTAAAACATCCTTGTTTTGCTCCTGATGGTATCTCCAAATTGTTTCTTGGCAATAGATGAGGTTTTGTATAGGTTTTTATACTACATCGTAGATGAGATAACCTTTCCAAAGAACTTTGTATTGAAGTTGTAGACATTGATTGCTATGACAAAGGTAGCAATGTTCCAAAATATTGTCTGCTTCATATTCTTATTGGTCATCAACTATAACTAGTGGTGGTAGTAGTAGTTGGTGTCATTTCCAAAAAGCGCTTAAGCTTAGTATAAAATTCCTTCAGTTGTAAAATATGAAAGACTAAATGAATCCGAATATGTGGTAGAAGCTCAAGGCAATATGCAACATCAAAAATCAATGTAGAAATGTAGAAAGGTCCAAGCCACGAAAGTATTAATTTACAGATTTAAGTTGTTGTAGCAAGTGGTAAGTTGGTATTAGAAAGTAATACTTGATCACCCTCTCAGAAGGTCTTGTATTGCCAATGGTTATCCACATATTGCTTTTGTCGATTCAGTGTAGTAAGGAGGCAATGCCATGCTCTTTGTAATGCCATTGTAAGCCATTTTATAAATTCCTCTATTGTTAAGTTGTTGGTGTTGATAGGACAATAGAGAATTATTGGCATAATCAGATACTGATTGTTATTAAAGAAAAATGGTAAATGACTGATACTTACTTGAATACTATCATTATAAGCAAACTCCAAGGATATCAAGTATTTATTCCAATTATTAAGATAAACCACCATAAATGCGTGTAGTATATCTGTCAAGGTCTGATTTACATACTTTGTTTGTCTATTTGTTTGGAGATAGAAGTCAATAGATATGGCAAGTTGTATGTCTAGTAGCTTGAATAAGGTTTGCCAAAAACTTTTTGTGAAGCATGGATCTCGATCTAAAACAATGACACAAGGTAATCCATAGTGACAAAAGATAGTATCAAAGAAGACTTGTGCAAGCATTGGACCATCAATATTCAAGTGCACCACAGTCAAGTGAAGTTGCTTCAAGAGTTCATTCACAAAGATGATAATTGTGATATGATTATGACATGTCTGCGGCAAACACATAATGAGATCTATAGTCTCTTACTTCCAATGTGTCGTATGTAGCAAAATTGACTAGAATAGTCCAAGAGACTTTATGTTGTATGCTTTATTATGTTGACATGACTCACAGAAGCATATAAAGGCTCAAATATTATAATCCAAACCTATTCAAAATCATATCTTTAACATCCATTCTAGAGTCTTTTCTTATCTTAGATGTCTAGATATTGGGATGTCATATCCTTCTTGAAGTATGTACATCCAAAATATAGTATTATCAAGTACATAACTTTGCTTCTTGAAATAGAGCAAGCCATCACTAAGACTATAATCTTGATAATGTATATTGCCTACCTTCAATTGATTGCTAACTATCTTGAAATAAGCATTTCAATGCATGGCTTCCTTTCATTCTATCTCTTTGATTAGATTTGAAATGATATTACTAATGGTAGCGATTTTTGCTTTATCTTCTAATTTGTCCTTTAAGTTTGGTCTTTGCAATAAGTTGTCTAGGACAGTATGTTGTCACCCTTGCTTGTACTTAAGCTGGATATTGAAAAGTTCAACTGTTCTTCCCAAAGATGATGTCAAATTTTCATATTTTCTTCATGTAAATTGTGTAGCAAGGATCGATGGTCAATCCGAACAACCACTAGCTTTTCTAATAAATAGTGCCACTATACCTTTGTGGCATATATAATCGCTCATTGCTTCCAATCATGTGCAAAGTAATTGCGTTCTATCCTTCTAAACTTGTGTGATTCATATGCTATAAATTGAAGGTCCCTACTAAAGTCTTGTTGAAGGACCGCTCCAATAATAAAGTTGAAAGCATCAATGTTAAGCATATAAGGAAAGTTAGAATCATATAGTTGCAATATTAGAGTAGTATTGAGTGACTCCTTCAATCTATCAAAGGTGCTTTGCTGCTCCAATTTCCATTCAAATGGGACACTCTTCTCTAATAGGTTTGTCAATGAGGCAGCAATATATGCAAATCGATGAACAAAACGGTGATAATATCTAGCAAGACCTAAAAATGACTGAACTTCAGAAGTATCTTTGGGGGTTAGCCAATCTTCCATTGCTTTTATCTTATCTTGCTCCATACGCATGCCTTTGAAGGACACAACATGTTCCAAAAAGAAGACTTTCGACTTCCAAAGTTCACATTTTAATTGCTTGTAATAGAAGTGACTATCTTTTAGCCAACTCAGTACTTTTCTTAGGTGTTTCTCATACTCTTCAAAGGTTTTACTATATATAGGGATATCATCAATGAAGACAATTACATACTTGTTCAAAAAGTCTTGAAACAATTTGTTGATGTGATCCATGAAAGAGTTTGGAGCATTGGTAAGGCCAAAAGGTAAAATCAGCCATTCAAAATGTCCATAGCACATGCAAAATTTCGTCTTTTTTACATCCTCTCTTGAAATAGGTATCTGCCAATAGTCACTCTAAAGTTTCAATTTACTAAAGATGGTTGCACCTTGAAGTTGGTCAAGAAGATCATCCACACATAAAAGTAGATATGTATTCTTAATAGTCTGCTTATTGAGGCCTTGATAGTCGATGCAAAAACAAAGTCCACCATCCTTTTTGAGTATAAAGAATACAAGTGCTCCCTATGGTGATGCATTTTTTCAAATCATGCCATTCTCTAAGAGTTTATTGAATGTCTTTCATAACTCTTCAAGTTCTTTTAGTGATATGCAATAAATTGGTCGACTTATTGATTTGGCTCCATGAAATAGTTCTATTTGAAAGAGGGCACATTGATTAAGAGGCATGCCACTAGATAGGTTGATTAGAAAGACATCTTGATATTTCTGTACGAGTTGATCTACTAATTCTACTCCTTTGGCTATCTTTCATATCATTGATGCAAGATTTGGAACCACCATATATATCGGTTGCTTATGCTATATTTGCTTCTTCATAAAGGTCGTTCCTACAAATAAGTCTTTAATTGCAAATTATCTTTCTTCTTCACTTAATGCAAAGGTGCAAAGAGTCACTTTGCATCCACTATCTTTAAAAGAGATTATACTTTCTATTCAATCAACTTGTTTATTTCTTATCTCTAGCCATGGCATACCAAAGATAACATCATGCCTTAGCTTTGTTACCTTGAACCTCTCTCTTAAGACATAGGTGTCAGTCAACCTCAAGGTTTTTTTTTTCACATATCTCACTCAATATATTTTCTCAGTCATCTGCAAGGTATATGCTTCTTCTCTTGATTGCCTTAGTTTTAATTTTAAATCAGTCAATAATTCCAGTTGAGATACAATTTTTCATAGAGTGACAATTTACAAGCACTTGACATGGTTGTCTTCTTAGTAGTCCTATTAGATGTACCAATTAATTCTTTTTATAGTTATTTGAGGCTTTTCCATTTGTCTATGAAAAATAGTAGCTATTTCCAATATTGGCCCTCGACGCCTTCATTAGAGAGCCTTGTATTCTTACTCTGTCTCATTATTGACTTGATGAACTTTGAGACTATAAACCTACCTTGTTTTGTTGGTGCTTGAATTTTGACATTGTGGACAACTTCCAATCTAATGGCTTGGCTCCCGACAATAAAAATACAATCTCTTTTGCATCAATATTTTTCATCTTTGTGGTATCAATGATCCTTGTAGGACATCAATCTCCATTGGCATTGATTTTTGTACCATAGTATTAGATAACATTATAAGATTTTGTGCTATAGGTCATATTCCACAATTTTTGAAATCTATACCATCAATCCTCTTTGTAATCTAAATTATCTCTTCAAACATTTGTAGATCCTTTAGTTCCACCTCTCGTTGGATCTTAGATTTTAAACCTCATAGGAATCTTTGCCTCCAAAATATTACTAATTTGAAAATATAAAAACTTGAATCAGGAGATATAAGCTTGCATCAACTTAGATTGTGTAAGATTTGTCAACTGATCATATGCTATCTTCTCTGCATTGATGGGCTGAAATTGATTCCTAAACTTGGTCTCAAACTCCTCCCAATCACAAAATCCACCTTGAACTCTATAGTTTTGAACTCGATGTTGCCACCAAATGACTACCGCATCTCTCAAATAGTTGGCTGCATATATAATTCTTTTAATGATATTTGTCCAAATAGTTGGAAGTATTGTCGCATGTTGAAGAGCCATTGACATACATCTTTTTGTTTTGAAGTTCTAGAGTATGTACTAGGCTTACTCAATTTTAGCCTAGCACATGTCAACTTTTTTGTCCTTGAGGCTTCTATTTGCTCTTATAAAGTAGCTATTTGGTCTAATAAGTGATGTATTTGAGCCTCCATTTGGGATTGCTCTGCCATAGCTCCCATGTTGTAATTTCTCCACTGGACCCTACTATTATAATGCCTTCTCATCTTTTGTTTGACTTTTTAAGAGTAGTTTGTGGTAGCCTCAACATAGTACCTAATGTGACTACAACAACTGATCTTAGACTAGATGGTGGCTATCGACACACTACCAAAGAACAATCTAGCATTTGCTCTGATACCAATGAAATAGGATCGATCAATCTCAAGTATCCAAGATCCTTGTAATCCACAAGAACATAAAACCTCATCACAAGGTAGGACAAACTAAACCAAAACAAAACTGAATAGAATTAAACAGAATGGGATATGGTAGATAAAACTAAGCAATTGAAATTTATTCATAACAAAATAAAATATAAAGATCTAAAATCCAATTTTATTAATAAAAATGGTCCGAAGCTAGAATTTATCAAATATTCTTATAAACTCCCACAAGTCTTATTTATACTTTAATCTATTACCATAGACGTTCTAGAATGTTTTGAGGTGGTTGATTATATTATGATATTTATATAAAATTTATTATTGAAGGTTCTACTATTTGTCCTACTTAAATAACTCTTCTATACTTTTTTTAATTCGTTCCATGGTAGATCCCTCCTTCATTACGACTTTAAACTCTTTCTAGAATATTCCATAGTATATCCTATGTGGTTCATTAATCTAACTCCAATTCTTAAAACTTCCATAACTTGTCAAATATGGTTCTAATTATCTATTTCTATGTATTAATAATATTAATATCTTATTTATATCCTATTACTTTAATTATCTTATAAATATATTATTTTATTTTTTATTTTTTATGAATGCTAAATTATTTTAATTATTTTATTTCAATAGAAATGAAATAATTGTATAGATAATCAAAAAATACAATCTTCTATGGTTTGATGGTATCGAGAATAAATTCTTTCAAAAAATTGAGCTCACCATTAAAAAATATATATATATATATATTATGATTAATCTACTACGACTAATTCAATAATATACAAAAAAAATATATTATTAGATCTCAAATTTTCTTTCAAGTAGAACAAATTTTGGTCCTTGACTAGCTCTTGCTAAGAAACAATATTTGTCTAACTTATTTGGCACAAAAGATTAATTACTAACACATAGATAAGAATAGTCAGTTTATATACTGACATTTCTTATGTAATTTAATTCCTCCAAAAGCACTAAAGTATCTTATATTGAATTTAGAAGTATCATAGAACTTGTAAAATTTGAATCTATTCAATTTTTCTTTTATATAGATTAACATCCAATCCTTTATATTAGAAATTGTAGAATACCTTTTCATAGAAACAAGCTATCTTTTCAAGGAATATTTTCTTTTGATTAATCTTTTTTGTTAGCTTTGATATTTATTAAAATATCTATACTTATAGATCATTTAGATTTATAGAAATAAATGTCTTTTTAGAAGAAGTTATGAAATAATTTTTATAATAGAACTTTAATAAAATTTTAAAAATAAATACAAAAATAAAATTAAAATACACTTTATATAATTAATAATTACTTGTAATTAAGCTAAATTTAAAAATTAGGATAAAAATACTTAGATATGGCCTAGACTGCATCTTTAGGCTTTTCCAAACAATTGAGATATCCAAAACCTTAGTTTAGAGATTTTCCATGTTGATTCTTACCACTTTAGTATCTAACAATAAGTAATTTTAATTGATCGTTAGAACTTAATGTAAGATAGAGATATATCAAAATAACTATGGCAACGAAGACATAGTCATAACTATCAATATTTACACAAAGGTGGTAGTTTCATATTTTATTAATGATTTTATCATAAAATAATTTATAAAAATATTATGTAAAAAGTTACATCAGATTCTATGTAAGAAGTATTACACAATGAATTGAAGTAGATAATTGGAATAGCTACAAAAAAATGATAATTCTTTTCAAACATATAATCCTTCTCAACTTAATAGAGAATAATCCAAAATTAATCAATTATTGGTGTAGTTATTACATCTTAGTTAGAAAGTAAATAGAGAAGCAAATTACTCAATTGATATTATTAACTAAAATTTAAAATATGAATATTTTTTTGAAGATATTTCTTTCAAAAAATTATTATCATCTTTATTTTATACAATATTTAAAATTCATAAATTTCAGACATAGAACTTTAAAATAGATTGTAAAGAAATTTGGAATATAAATCTATTTAAAGGCTTTCAAACTATGAAAATATCTACAATCCTCACAAGGGTGGAATTGCAAAATAGCTAGGAAGGACATGAATCTCAAAAAAAAAAAAAAAAATCTCAATACATTCCTATGTCACTCAAAAAGACTAAAAAATTACTCAAAGATGGTAATATATTGAATTAGAATGAATATTGCCAAAGACTAGAAGATTAAAAAGACTTGAAACAAGACTAGGAACTAGAAAGGTATTGACAAGAGTGAAGAAGGTATCACTACTACTTCCATGTATACTACCCAACTACGAGCTATGTAATAATGTCCTATAGGACCTCCAACTCATGTCCAATTTGCAAGACACATGTTTTAACTTTCAACTCAAGTTTCTTATATTTGCACCAAATTGTTAGCTTGTACTACAAGCTATCCATACGTATGATACATGGCTAACGTGTTGGCCAAGTTTCTAACCTATCAATCAACTAAAAACATGTATAAAATAAAATACATATCTATGTAGCTTGTAAGAAGCTTTGCCATAAGTATAAAAATATCCAATAATGTTGAGCAATTACAATGCAAATATGAATAAACTCATGAAAAGTATTATTCAATATAGCAAATATATTGTAATAGAAAAAATAAATATAATAGTAGATACATTCTATAAACATCTATCTCTAGCTACATTAATATAATATATGATATTTGATATATTTAATATATACTAAATTATATACTTAATTTTCTTGAAGTCTAATTTGACTAATAAAAAAATAGTATGAAATCTACAATACTTTATTATAAAGTAATTAATTCCTATTATGAATAATTTTAATATATATATATATATATATATTGTTAAGAGGCAAATGATATAAAATTATCGATGACTCTTCAAACCATGAGTTTGCTTGAGCTTTTATATTTGCACCTTCTAATTCAACTACAATTGTTCAATACTAGTTGTTTCTCATTACTTCTAAATCTCTTGTTGTAGTATAGGAAACTAAAAAGAGTTTGCAAGGAATTGGCTCTTATTTGATTGGTTGCATTGAACTTATGGTAGCAATGCTCCAACTAACAATTAATAAAAGCTGTGATTTGTTGTCAATTATTTTGAAAGTTAATCTTCCACCAATTTTAGTGATATGTCAAACCAATAAAGACATGGGATTGTATCACATTTGCAATAAAAAAAGTATTGGCCTAGAAAAATCAGCAATAGCTAATGGCACGTCATAATCTCAATATAAATAATTTCCACTGATAGATTTGATTAAATTCTCAAATTTCAAATGTAATTGGAATATGCTAAATGGTATAGTATTCAAGACATTTTAGGCATGGTGTCATGTAATATTCAAATTTTTGGCATGGTATAATGCACAATGGGATAGAAAGATTAAAATCTCCTTCTAGCAATTCATGATCTAATGTAATCTTAAAATTTTGAAAATAGCACTATCTTGTGCTAATGATAACATTGAAAAGAAACCAATACTTGAACAAATTCATGAACATTTTGCTCACCAACAAGAAAGCTTTGATAGAAATAAAGAAAAATCAAAAAATAAAGGAAAGATCATCAAATCAATCTTTAAACATCTATACTTTTGAAACTCTACAAAACATACAAAAACATTGAAACAAATTAAAACAATCCATGACCACTCAAGTAGATGTCTTGGCTATTACTAAAGTGAACTCTTATTCATTTTTCTCGCAAACAAGAGACTCACCATAATAGAACCTTTTTACTTCTTCTATTTCTTCTGCTTCTAAAGTTAGGAAATATATACTTGACTATGCATTGCAATTGAAAAGTTCTTGATGGATTGCAGTGCTTTCTGTATTAACAAAGGTAAAGTGTGAAGGCATCACACAACCTCAACTTCAAGCCTTTATACAAGAATCTCCTATAGTTTCTACAAATGTTAAATATTAAATTTAAGGTCAATGTGACGCACTAAGATGAATCGAAGAATCATGACAAAATTGGGAGATAATGCAGTGTCAACTAACAAGAGGCGCCAACGGGGAAGGCCCTGGTGTGCCGGTCCAGCCTTGAAGGCATTCCAACAAAGGAGCCACCAATTGGCCTGCAGAAATGGCATTAAACACCTTCTCAATCTCTTGCCCCGGAGAGACCGTCCTCTGCCCAGACAAGAGCTGCGTCTTCAAGTCTCCGCGCACTAGCTTGTACAATGGATACGTCCTACAATCTTTAATCCTGTTGGGAACCAAGGATAGTCCCTTTGTGTCATATGCTTCTCGCACCGCGGGCACCACACGGCTCAGCTGTAGCTTCAGCTCTGCCTCAAACACTGGAATCTGCCTAAACACTGCGTTGGAGGTTTCCTTGTCTGCACTCTTCAAGGCATGGCTCACCAGCACCCCTCGCAGTTTCTCCATCAGCGGGTATGAATCACTGGTGGAATCGTCGATGTAGCTGAACACCGGCTGACGATCCACTACCATCATAAGTTCCTTCTCGCAAAACCGTGATGGCAGCAGTGATCCGTCGCTGCCCATGAAGAGCGTCTTCTTAGCCACCTGTGTCACTACTTGCTTCACGGCCGACTGCATGGTCTCTTCGACATGACGCAGGTCGATAGCCTGGCACAAGCCTACCAAGAAGGTGGCGCTCATGAGCTTGAGAATCTCCATGGCTTCCTCCGTCTTGCGGGCTGACACCAATCCCAGTGAGTTCACATCTTGGTTGTGTTGCTCCGCGCTTTGGACGTGGGTGGTGACCGGGTTGGCTAGGTAGTTAATCTCAGATAGGTACGAGGCCATGGCGATCTCTGCCCCTTTCATGCCGTAATCCAGGCTGGGGTTGGGTCCCCCGCTCAAATTGGACGGTAATCCGTTGTTGTAGTAGTCGTTCACAAGTTCGGAGAATTGTGCGAACATGAGCTTTGCGATAGCGGCCAGCGCCAGGCGCATGTTGTCCATGGACACGCCGATGGGCGTGCCCTGGAAGTTGCCGCCGTGCAGGGCGATGCCCCTGGCAGCGTCGATGATGGGATTGTCGTTCACAGAGTTGATCTCCCGCTCGATGGCGTGGGTGGCGTTGCGGATGACCTCCACCTGAGGGCCCAGCCACTGTGGGGAAGTTCGCAGCGCATATCTGTCCTGCTTAGGCTTGCGCAGGGGGTCGGTCTCATTGAACTTGGTGGCAACCTTCATGAAGGAACTCCCGTCCAGCACCCACTCCATGACAGCCGCAGCTTCCATCTGTCCGGGGTGGTGCTTCAGCTTGTGAGTCAGGGGGTCGGCAAATTCAGGCTTGCCCTGCATTACCTCGCAAAAGAGCGAGGACAGAACCTCGGCGAGCAACACCATGATATTGGCATCGTAGCACACGGTGGAAGCGAGGGCGGAACCGACTGCGGTGCCGTTGACAAGGGCGAGCCCTTCCTTGGGCGCCAGCTCGAAGGGCTTCTCCACGCCTGCGATGCGCAAGGCCTCAAGCGCGGAAACCTCTCGTCCGTCCTCGGTGACTGCTTTGGAATTGGGGCGACCAGTGAGCAGGCCGGCGATATACGACAAGGGGACGAGGTCGCCGGATGCCGTGATGGTACCTCGCAAGGGCAACTCGGGGGTGACGTGCGCGTTGAGTAGCTTCTCCATAGCTTGGAGGATCTCCCAGCGGATGCCAGAATAGCCCTGCATCAGAGTGTTGGTACGCACTAGCATGGCCGCTCGGGCAGTCTCGGATGGCAGGGAGTTACCCTTGCCGAGGACTCCCGCATTCAGGAAGCGGATGAGTTCGCGCTGGAGCTCCACTCCTTGCTGCGTGCGACGATGAGAGGTCGCTCCGAACCCGGTGGTAACGCCGTAGATGTCACCTCCGCTCATGATCCTGTCGAGCACCCAGTTGGAGCTCTCGTCCACTCTACTCTTGGCATTGGCAGCATCGAGCACGACATGCACGTCAGGTCTGCGAGCAATAGCTGCTACCTGAGGTACAGTGAGGGTGGCTCCCTCGATCATGACCTGGGTGGCATTTTGGTAAGTGTCGACCATCCGCTTGATTTCTTCGAGGTGGCTGCATTCCATGGCCTTGGCGGTCTTGGCCCAGTTGAGAGGATCCGCACCATGAACTGGTCCATTACCGAGGAGGCCAATGCAGTACGGAGATGTGTTATCATCAAGCATCATGTCTGAAGATGCCGCATCAATTTGCTCACCTGATCTGACGACATTAATCTCCCCAGCTCGTGGTGCCATTGTTGGTATTGAAGACCTGCAATTACACTATCTGTCGAAATCTACTTGGTGTGCGGAGGTACGCAAAAATGTGATGTACTGAGAGTTCGAAGTCGTGCCTGAACGCCTACTTCGGGAAACAATCTCAACCAAGCAGCAGAAGCAAACTTTGCTGATCTATCAAGATATGGAAGGTGAATCAATTGCTGAAGGGTGGGATGCAGGCCCTGTCCAGCATTCGCTGCTTGAATAGGCCTCAGGGAGAAGTGAAGATTGATGAGATTCGGGGAATGCTCTTTAATGCCTCTGGCAGGGGCGCGTTGACCGTCGAAAGGTATTCTAACGACTGACCCTAGTCCATAAAGGTGGGTATATTGCGCTGAAAACAGTCCGAGGTGGCGTTGAAATGTTGAAAGTGGTGCGCTTCCTGGACTTATGAGCCTCCTAGTGCCACATGAAGAATGAGAGTCCTCCAGATTGATTTATGATACAGGGTTGTTGAAATTTAGTTCGTCTGTCGTTCACTTCAACACTATATCATACTACAATTCCCCTCATGTTCTTGTCGGTGGGTCTTGGGCAGGTGTCATGGATCAACCACGGTGGACTGCACCAAAAGTGACAGCACCTGATTGAATATACCCTGTTTACAAAGGAATTGTGCACCTTTGAAAGTACTTCTCTGGGGTGGACCCACTTTCTATTGGAGTAACGTTGGACGCGTGTTCTTGTTTTGAAAGAGGAAGGCGCTACGATGCTTCGTGGTCTTCACCCTGATTCTCAGAGTCTCTGTCACACTGGTCTGCTGGACTGGATCGTTTCGCTGATGTCAATACTGACCAAAATATAAGATTTCAAAGGGCCAAGACAAAACCATGAGTTTTGTCGTCCAATTGCGATATTCAAAATTATCGTGTAAAATTCAATTGCGAAATTCAAAAAAATTAGCGCAATTGTGAAATTAAAAATTCGCCTCCAGATGGCATGGGTACACATAAAGTCTCAAAGGGGTTAAAGCAGTAAAAAGGTCAACAGATTTCAACATCAATAACTCCACAGAAAGAGTACACGATTCAATGGAGTAAACGGCTTTCTTTATTTCTGCAGATATAAAGTGGCGGTCAAAATGAAATACACCCAGGTCAAGGACATCTCGATCCTGATGAGAGTGTCAACATAGTGATGCTCTTAAAGGGCACACGCTGTGCATGAAATAGCAGGGTCGATACAAGCTTCAAAACGGAAGTCGCCACCCAACTACACTGTCTATTAATTCTCTGGCAATCTCTCCGATCTTTGTTCTCAAGTTACTTACGAAAATAGACTAGCTTGTGGCGAACTAAGAGAGTGAGGTGTCCCCGCAGATCCCAACTGGTAGCATAACTGAATCAGTGCGTAGAACAACCTCTCTTAATGCAGTATAAGCAAAGGGACCAAGCCGGAATACGTTTGGCAGCACAGATTGAGAACCAGAATGAAGAAATCAACCGAGGTTGTCAAATGGCTTCTGGTGGGGATATTAGGAGGGCCGCTCTTCCCAGGGTCAGCCCCGCCCTGAAGGCGGGGCTGAAGCTGACCGACGACAAGATGCAAGGGAGCAGGGACATAACGTCCGAGTTTGGCAACATGTCTAGCGCCTCTGTGTTGGTTGTGTTGGATCAGATTCGCACAGGTCTGTGAAGATGGATGCGTCCACTTTGGGCGAGGGCAGCGAGTTCGGATTCTTCATTGGCTTCGGACCACGACTGAGACTTGAAGTGCTTGTGCTCCGCGCCGCTCCCAACGCCTAGATTCCCTCCCACCCACCCCTCCTTTTTACTCTCCATTCTCATCAATTTGTATCATATCATGGGTATTGGCAAATGCTTTATACAGAAAGGGCCTTGCTTTAATTAAGCTGGAAGAGGATCACACAACCTAACATTGTAAAACATTCTGTGGAACTGAGTGTAGAAACAAAAACTGAAAATATTCACACTGCATCACAATTTGTCTACAAAAATAGCAACTCCGATAAAATCATCTCGGGTCCACAAACAGTGTAATTCATCGATTTAGTCACTGCCTCTGCATTTTCTGGATAATTGTAGTTTGCTGAGGGACCGTATCCAGTCAACTCTTACGTGCCACCATAAAAATGTCACTACTATCCAAAAAATACATCACATCAAACAAGAAGGATTAATGTTTTGTTTTGTTATGTATAAATTTCAGTTGCTTAGTTTTGTCTACCATATCCCATTCTGTTTAATTCTATTCAGTTTTGTTTTGGTTTAGTTTGTCCTACCTTGTGATGAGGTTTTATGTTCTTGTGGATTACAAGGATCTTGGATACTTGAGATTGATCGATCCTATTTCATTGGTATCAGAGCAAATGCTAGATTGTTCTTTGGTAGTGTGTCGATAGCCACCATCTAGTCTAAGATCAGTTGTTGTAGTCACATTAGGTACTATGTTGAGGCTACCACAAACTACTCTTAAAAAGTCAAATAAAAGATGAGAAGGCATTATAATAGTAGGGTCCAGTGGAGAAATTACAACATGGGAGCTATGGCAGAGCAATCCCAAATGGAGGCTCAAATACATCACTTATTAGACCAAATAGCTACTTTATAAGAGCAAATAGAAGCCTCAAGGACAAAAAAGTTGACATGTGCTAGGCTAAAATTGAGTAAGCCTAGTACATACTCTAGAACTTCAAAACAAAAAGATGTATGTCAATGGCTCTTCAACATGCGACAATACTTCCAACTATTTGGACAAATATCACTAAAAGAATTATATATGCAGCCAACTATTTGAGAGATGCGGTAGTCATTTGGTGGCAACATCGAGTTCAAAACTATAGAGTTCAAGGTGGATTCTGTGATTGGGAGGAGTTTGAGACCAAGTTTAGGAATCAATTTCAGCCCATCAATGCAGAGAAGATAGCATATGATCAGTTGACAAATCTTACACAATCTAAGTTGATGCAAGCTTATATCTCCTGATTCAAATTTTTATATTTTCAAATTAGTAATATTTTGGAGGCAAAGATTCCTATGAGGTTTAAAATCTAAGATCCAACGAGAGGTGGAACTAAAGGATCTACAAATGTTTGAAGAGATAATTTAGATTACAAAGAGGATTGATGGTATAGATTTCAAAAATTGTGGAATATGACCTATAGCACAAAATCTTATAATGTTATCTAATACTATGGTACAAAAATCAATGCCAATGGAGATTGATGTCCTACAAGGATCATTGATACCACAAAGATGAAAAATATTGATGCAAAAGAGATTGTATTTTTATTGTCGGGAGCCAAGCCATTAGATTGGAAGTTGTCCACAATGTCAAAATTCAAGCACCAACAAAACAAGGTAGGTTTATAGTCTCAAAGTTCATCAAGTCAATAATGAGACAGAGTAAGAATACAAGGCTCTCTAATGAAGGCGTCGAGGGCCAATATTGGAAATAGCTACTATTTTTCATAGACAAATGGAAAAGCCTCAAATAACTATAAAAAGAATTAATTGGTACATCTAATAGGACTACTAAGAAGACAACCATGTCAAGTGCTTGTAAATTGTCACTCTATGAAAAATTGTATCTCAACTGGAATTATTGACTGATTTAAAATTAAAACTAAGGCAATCAAGAGAAGAAGCATATACCTTGCAGATGACTGAGAAAATATATTGAGTGAGATATGTGAAAAAAAAAACCTTGAGGTTGACTGACACCTATGTCTTAAGAGAGAGGTTCAAGGTAACAAAGCTAAGGCATGATGTTATCTTTGGTATGCCATGGCTAGAGATAAGAAATAAACAAGTTGATTGAATAGAAAGTATAATCTCTTTTAAAGATAGTGGATGCAAAGTGACTCTTTGCACCTTTGCATTAAGTGAAGAAGAAAGATAATTTGCAATTAAAGACTTATTTGTAGGAACGACCTTTATGAAGAAGCAAATATAGCATAAGCAATCGATATATATGGTGGTTCCAAATCTTGCATCAATGATATGAAAGATAGCCAAAGGAGTAGAATTAGTAGATCAACTCGTACAGAAATATCAAGATGTCTTTCTAATCAACCTATCTAGTGGCATGCCTCTTAATCAATGTGCCCTCTTTCAAATAGAACTATTTCATGGAGCCAAATCAATAAGTCGACCAATTTATTGCATATCACTAAAAGAACTTGAAGAGTTATGAAAGACATTCAATAAACTCTTAGAGAATGGCATGATTTGAAAAAATGCATCACCATAGGGAGCACTTGTATTCTTTATACTCAAAAAGGATGGTGGACTTTGTTTTTGCATCGACTATCAAGGCCTCAATAAGCAGACTATTAAGAATACATATCTACTTTTATGTGTGGATGATCTTCTTGACCAACTTCAAGGTGCAACCATCTTTAGTAAATTGAAACTTTAGAGTGACTATTGGCAGATACCTATTTCAAGAGAGGATGTAAAAAAGACGAAATTTTGCATGTGCTATGGACATTTTGAATGGCTGATTTTACCTTTTGGCCTTACCAATGCTCCAAACTCTTTCATGGATCACATCAACAAATTGTTTCAAGACTTTTTGAACAAGTATGTAATTGTCTTCATTGATGATATCCCTATATATAGTAAAACCTTTGAAGAGTATGAGAAACACCTAAGAAAAGTACTGAGTTGGCTAAAAGATAGTCACTTCTATTACAAGCAATTAAAATGTGAACTTTGGAAGTCGAAAGTCTTCTTTTTGGAACATGTTGTGTCCTTCAAAGGCATGCGTATGGAGCAAGATAAGATAAAAGCAATGGAAGATTGGCTAACCCCCAAAGATACTTCTGAAGTTCAGTCATTTTTAGGTCTTGCTAGATATTATCACCGTTTTGTTCATCGATTTGCATATATTGCTGCCTCATTGACAAACCTATTAGAGAAGAGTGTCCCATTTGAATGGAAATTGGAGCAGCAAAGCACCTTTGATAGATTGAAGGAGTCACTCAATACTACTCTAATATTGCAACTATATGATTCTAACTTTCCTTATATGCTTAACATTGATGCTTTCAACTTTATTATTGGAGCGGTCCTTCAACAAGACTTTAGTAGGGACCTTCAATTTATAGCATATGAATCACACAAGTTTAGAAGGATAGAACGCAATTACTTTGCACATGATTGGAAGCAATGAGCGATTATATATGCCACAAAGGTATAGTGGCACTATTTATTAGAAAAGCTAGTGGTTGTTCGGATTGACCATCGATCCTTGCTACACAATTTACATGAAGAAAATATGAAAATTTGACATCATCTTTGGGAAGAACAGTTGAACTTTTCAATATCCAGCTTAAGTACAAGCAAGGGTGACAACATACTGTCCTAGACAACTTATTGCAAAGACCAAACTTAAAGGACAAATTAGAAGATAAAGCAAAAATCGCTACCATTAGTAATATCATTTCAAATCTAATCAAAGAGATAGAATGAAAGGAAGCCATGCATTGAAATGCTTATTTCAAGATAGTTAGCAATCAATTGAAGGTAGGCAATATACATTATCAAGATTATAGTCTTAGTGATGGCTTGCTCTATTTCAAGAAGCAAAGTTATGTACTTGATAATACTATATTTTGGATGTACATACTTCAAGAAGGATATGACATCCCAATATCTAGACATCTAAGATAAGAAAAGACTCTAGAATGGATGTTAAAGATATGATTTTGAATAGGTTTGGATTATAATATTTGAGCCTTTATATGCTTCTGTGAGTCATGTCAACATAATAAAGCATACAACATAAAGTCTCTTGGACTATTCTAGTCAATTTTGCTACATACGACACATTGGAAGTAAGAGACTATAGATCTCATTATGTGTTTGCCGCAGACATGTCATAATCATATCACAATTATCATCTTTGTGAATGAACTCTTGAAGCAACTTCACTTGACTGTGGTGCACTTGAATATTGATGGTCCAATGCTTGCACAAGTCTTCTTTGATACTATCTTTTGTCACTATGGATTACCTTGTGTCATTGTTTTAGATCGAGATCCATGCTTCACAAAAAGTTTTTGGCAAACCTTATTCAAGCTACTAGACATACAACTTGCCATATCTATTGACTTCTATCTCCAAACAAATAGACAAACAAAGTATGTAAATCAGACCTTGACAGATATACTACACGCATTTATGGTGGTTTATCTTAATAATTGGAATAAATACTTGATATCCTTGGAGTTTGCTTATAATGATAGTATTCAAGTAAGTATCAGTCATTTACCATTTTTCTTTAATAACAATCAGTATCTGATTATGCCAATAATTCTCTATTGTCCTATCAACACCAACAACTTAACAATAGAGGAATTTATAAAATGGCTTACAATGGCATTACAAAGAGCATGGCATTGCCTCCTTACTACACTGAATCGACAAAAGCAATATGTGGATAACCATTGGCAATACAAGACCTTCTGAGAGGGTGATCAAGTATTACTTTCTAATACCAACTTACCACTTGCTACAACAACTTAAATCTGTAAATTAATACTTTCGTGGCTTGGACCTTTCTACATTTCTACATTGATTTTTGATGTTGCATATTGCCTTGAGCTTCTACCACATATTCGGATTCATTTAGTCTTTCATATTTTACAACTGAAGGAATTTTATACTAAGCTTAAGCGCTTTTTGGAAATGACACCAACTACTACTACCACCACTAGTTATAGTTGATGACCAATAAGAATATGAAGCAGACAATATTTTGGAACATTGCTACCTTTGTCATAGCAATCAATGTCTACAACTTCAATACAAAGTTCTTTGGAAAGGTTATCTCATCTACGATGTAGTATAAAAACCTATACAAAACCTCATCTATTGCCAAGAAACAATTTGGAGATACCATCAGGAGCAAAACAAGGATGTTTTACATTAGTGGAGGGAGATTAACTATAATAAGATATAGATAAGATATTTGTATTAATGATACATAAGGATAGATAGTTAGAACCATATTTGAGAAGTTATGGAAGTTTCTAAAATTGAGGTTAGCTTAGTGGACTAGATAGGAACCATCATGGAACATTTTAGAAAGAGTTTAAGGCGGTTATCTAGGTGGGATCTATCATGAAACCTTCTAGAAAAGGCTTAGGGCAGTTATCTAAGTAAGGCCCACCTGTCACGGACACAAAATACAGACTTGAAATCTAACAAGAAGTTCAAGAAGAAGTGGCAGAACTAGATTAAACAGATGAGTACAAGAACAACACTAGAAAGTGAGCTAGAACTCCAAGAGATGTGTTGTCGAGACTGAAGAACCCTTCAGCCTCGACTCCTATATATACTATTGAATAGGAAGCTTCTCGAGCTACTTCCGCTAACTAGGACGCTTCTCCAACAACTTCTACTAATTAGGAAACTTCTCGAGCAACTTCTTAGAATCTATCAGAATATTCTAGAACCTTCTAAGAGAATCTTTAGGGAATATTCTAAGAATCTTCTAGAACCTTCTAAAGGAATCTTTAGAGAATATTCTAGAAGAATATTCGAAGAATCTTCCAATGTATGTCTATGACATCACCTCCTCTTCTAACTTCGAGGTCTCCGAGAAGCAATGTTGTTATCAATCAATACCAACGCAAGAAAATGAAATTCTGTCGCATCACATCCGCTATGAATTCCAATTGTTGTTCGCGAGGCAAATGATTCATCGGCCCTTGGAGCCAACGGTAGTGACCAACACCTTCAACCTCTGACCAAGCGTGGACTTCTATGTCTTCATTGTGAAACTGTCCTCCAAAGACACCTTCTCGCTGACCGTCGTAGGCAGGCTCGACCTCAAATACAATTACTAGCGATCTGTTGCTCGGTATCCTCCGACGTGGTCGTGGTGCAGGCGGTTCTTCATCTCGCGATCGTCTTCGTGAGCTAGTCGCTTGAGATGACATAACAAGTGTAGTATCTTGACTATCCATGTCCAAAGGCTAAAATGATGAGAGCAAACTATAGTTGCTAACAAAGTTCTACACTATCGAACTATGGGTTTTGGAGGTGCCCTCCCCCCTTTTTATGCTACTTGATGAGCAGGCTTCAGCAAGAAGCTATCGTTGAATTGGCTTAGGTTTATGAGGATATCGTTGATGAAATTCTTGTACCTTTTTTGGTGCATTGGCAAGATTTTTGGCACGCTCCCACGTTCGTTCATTGATGTCGTATCCACTCCTATGCACTAAATACTCCAATTTTCTCCTATTACGCCGTGAATCTAGTACCTTTTCCACCTCGTATTCCTCATGGTTTTCAATTTCGATACTTGGTGGCGGACTTTGTACTCTTTGAGGAAAAGCTGACTCTCGATAAGGTTCCAACAAAGACACATGAAAGACTGGATGTACCTTCATAGTAGCTGGTAACTCCAGACGATATGCCACCGGATTGATCTGCTTCTCGATAACAAATGGCCCTAATCTCCGATAGTCCAATTTGTCACATAACCGCTTGGTCTTGATATTCCGTCGAAGAAGCCATACTTTACTTCCAACTTTAAAAGTAGGCGCCTCATTTCGATATTTATCTGCAGATGCCTTGTAACTCTCTTGGGCAGATTGCAATTGAAGCTTCAACGTCGCTTGAAGCTCCGATAGTTGCTTCACAAATCCTTCAGCTGCTGGGTTGTTATTTGCTGAAGAACTCAATAAATCGAGCTTGGGGTGGTATCCGTAGTTGGAGAAGAATGGTGTTTGTTGAATTGATGCATGAAGAGTGTTGTTGTATGCGAACTCAGCAAGCGGTAGATATGCAGTCCAATCATCTTGTTGATAGTTGATGCTGCATCGTAAATATTGCTCCAAAACTTGATTCACCCGCTCCGTTTGACCGTCAGTTTGAGGATGAAAAGCCGAAGAGAGCTTAATATCCACCTTCAATATCTCAAAGAGGGACCTCCAAAACTTGGATACAAACTGAGTACCTCGATCCGACACGATATCATCTGGTAGGCCATGATAACGATATATGTTATCAAGAAAGAGTCTTGCGGTGTCTTCACTTGACGATGTTTTCTTGCAAGGCACGAAATGCGCCATCTTTGTAAATCGATCCACCACAACAAAGATGCTGTCAAATGAATTCGATGGCGGTAGGTCCGTAATGAAGTCCATAGAAACTGAAGACCATGATCGGTGCGGAATAGGCAATGGTTGGAGAAGTCCATACGGACGATGTCGAGGGATCTTGAATCTTGAACAAATATCACAAGAAAGGACAAATTCCTTCACATCCTTCCACATTTGGGGCCACCAAAAATCTCGTGAAATGAGCTCCAAAGTCTTGTTGAATCCAAAATGTCCCGCAGTTGGAAAGTCGTGGCGAGATTGAAGTACTCGGAGTCGAGTTGGTCCTTTCGGGATATACAACCGCTCCTCAAAATACAGAAGATCTCCCTCCACCTTAAACTTGTCATTATCGACACGTTGTTTGATGTCAAGAGCTATAGAATCCTCAATGGTCGCAGTACGTACCTCGCTGAGGAAGCCGTCATCGATAGTTGCAACAGTAGCAAAAATCCTGAATTTTTCTGGTTTCAACAATGTTGTACATTGTTGATCAAACGCTGCTTCTTCAGCCTTTGGCGCAAGATACGATCTCCTCAATAATGCGTCAGATAGTCCTTGCTGTTTTCTAGGGCGGTAGGTGATAATAAAGTCAAATCGTGATAGAGACATATTCCACCGAGCTTGACGACGATTCAAAATTCGAGCTGTCATGAAGTACTCCAAATTCTTGTGGTCCGTATAAACAGTCACTGGATGTGCAGCTCCTTCGAGGAAGTGACGCCACTCTTGGAAGGCATCCACTATAGCAAGCAACTCTTTGTCGTGGATCTCGTAGTTGATCTCAGCAGCAGAGAACTTCCGTGAATAGAACGCAACTGGGTGAAGCTTCTTGTCTATGCCCATCTGTGAAAGCACAGCTCCCAAAGCAAAATCTGAAGCATCGGTCTCTAAATAGAAAGCCTTTGCAAAGTCAGGGTGTACCAAAATTGGAGCCGTAGTGAATGCCGTCTTGAGATCTTGAAATGCTTTTGCTGCTTGTGATCCCCATTCGAGCTTATCTTTGCTTGTTAGACGCGTAAGTGGTGCAGCAACTTGAGAATAATTCTTGATGAAGATCCGATAGAAGTTAGCAAATCCAAGAAAACACTGAACATCTCTAACCGTCTTCGGAACTTCCCAAGTTATAATTGCTTCTACCTTTTTTGGATCCATCTTCAAGCCCTCTGTAGTCGCAATGAAGCCCAAAAATTCCATCTCATTCTGGTGAAATTGACACTTCTCCTACTTGGCGTAGAGTCCTCGTTCGCGTAGTTTTTCAAGAACCAAACAAACGTGCTTCTCATGTTCTTCTTTGTTCTTGGAAAATATCAAAATATCATCCAGATAGATGACAACAAAGTCATCGAGGTACTCCCGAAAGATGTCGTTCATCATATGCTGAAAGACCGCTGGAGCATTGGTAAGACCAAAAGGCATGACATTGTACTCAAAATGGCCATACCTTGTACGAAAGGCTGTCTTCCATTCATCTCCTTCTTTGATTCGCACAAGGTTGTAGGCTCCTCTTAAATCAATCTTTGTAAAAATCCTTGCACGTCCAAGTTGATCTAAGAGGCCGGAGATCAAAGGTAAGGGATAGCGATTTTTCTTGGTCACCTTATTGAGTCCTCGGTAGTCCACGCACATCTGCAGTGAGCCATCCTTTTTCTTCACGAATAGGATTGGTGCTCCAGCTGGCGACTTTGAATGTCGAATAAAATTCTTGGCTAGATTCTCATCGATGTACTTCCGCAATTCTGCCAACTCCGTCTGCGATAGGTTGTATATTGGACCAAAAGGTGGTTGCGCTCCTTCCTCTAAGTCTATGGCGCAATCATATGGTCGATGTTCCGGCAGTATATCGGCGTTCTTCTTCTGAAACACGTCTTCAAAATCCCTATATTGCTCTGGTATATTCGATGTTGAGATATTCTCGCCGCTAGTTGGAGCTGCATAAATGACAAATGGTGCGCCTTCCTTGGAAGATCTTAGGAACGCTCTCGCTCCAATAAACATGGATTTCTTCATATAGGTTCTACCAACAGGTTTATTATTATTTTTTTCAGGAAATGTTATCCTTCGTAGCCTCCAATCAATGGACGGATTATGATCTTCTAACCAAGAAAGACCAAGGATAACAGGGCTTGATGGGCTTCTAATAATATTAAAAATAACGTGACTACTATGGTCCTTAAACACCACTTCTATAGGTTCTGATTCGTGGGTAACGTTGCCTGACAATAAGGGTCGTCCATCTATCACCTCTACGTGAACAGGTTTGGACTTCTGTATTAAACGGATCTTGTTGCGTTTAGCAAACTCTTCATCTAAAAAACAAGTAGATGCCCCCGAATCCAATAAAGCTAAAGTTTTTTGTTTTTGAGGGCCTAAAAACAAAGGAATTGTAAAACAACGGGCAGGTTGGACAGAGAAGGAGGAACCTGATTGTTGTCGTGATATTAGATTGTCCAGCTGCACGGTTCTTACTGTGACTGGGCGTCGTCGTTTTCCGGAATCATCGCACTTCTAGTCTTGACAGGGTGCCAATTTTGCTTCTTTGGGCAATTTCCAACCTTGTGACCTTCTTCTCTACAGTACAAACATAACCCTTCCTCCATACGCTGTTTCTTCTCTGTTGGAGTAAGAGATCGGACACGCGCCGTGTCGATTTGCATGTCTGTTGCCTCCGAATGTGAGTTTAAGCTATTTGCAGACATAGTCACGTCGTAACGAGTCATTTGGTGTCTTGGACGTTGGTCTTGGCGACGCTGGAATAGGCGGTTGTCACACTTTACAGCTTGGCTAATAGCTTCGTTGAGCGTTTGAGGATCAGGAAGAGATAACAGCAAGTCCTTCACATCATCCTTCAAGCCCTAATAAAACTGACTCACCAACGCCTCTTCACCCCAATTAATGTCACTTGCCAATTGTCTGAAATCCGAGGCATAGACTGATGCAGAGCGTGTTCCTTGTCGTAGCGATCGGATCTTTGTTGTAGCCCATCGAACTTTATCATGCTCGCCAAATGCTTCTGCAAACGCCTCCAAGAACGTTTCAAAGTTGCTCAGGATTGGCGATCGCTTCTCGAACAAGGGAGTAAACCAAGACAGAGCTTGTGCTGTAAGCAAGGTTCCAACAAGCCCAACACGCGCTTCCTCCGTCGGATAACGTTCGGGCTGTAAAATTGTTATCAACCTGATTTGGTTGACAAAACCTCGAAACTTGGAACGAGTTCCATCAAACTTATCCGGAAGACTAACTCGAGGCTCCTTTCGTTGTAGGACTACTCGATCTTGTTGAAATGGAGGTAGAACTGCTTCTTCTGGCGCAGAAGTTTGAGGCTGATATGCTTTAGATGGCGCTATCCCAGATGCTCCATTGTTATGGAGTCCTACCATGACTCCTTCGATCTCTGTTGTCCTATGTGACAACGAGGCAAGAGCATTTATAATGGCGTCTAGTTTGGATTCCAAACTTTCAGCCATTTTAACGTCTTAACCTTTGGCTAACCTTCAGAAAGAAGAAAAAAGAGTTTTGACAAGAGAACAATATTGGTTCAGAGGAGAGTACTCCGCAACCTCTAAAACACCTTAAGACTCCAAGATGAGGGGTAATCCACTCTCTCCAAGAAGAATAAGGCTCCAATATTGAGAAAGAAGAGATATCAGTTTAGAGGAGGGTAATCCGCAACCTCTAAAACACTAGCACACCTTCAAGAAGAGGGGTAATCCACTCTCTAACAAGAAGGAACTAGCTCTGATACCAGTGAAAATGCAGTCTCGACAAACTGTCACGGACACAAAATACAGACTTGAAATCTAACAAGAAGTTCAAGAAGAAGTGGCAGAACTAGATTAAACAGATGAGTACAAGAACAACACTAGAAAGGTGAGCTAGAACTCCAAGAGATGTGTTGTCGAGACTGAAGAACCCTTCAGCCTCGACTCCTATATATACTATTGAATAGGAAGCTTCTCGAGCTACTTCCGCTAACTAGGACGCTTCTCCAACAACTTCTACTAATTAGGAAACTTCTCGAGGAACTTCTTAGAATCTATCAGAATATTCTAGAACCTTCTAAGAGAATCTTTAGGGAATATTCTAAGAATCTTTTAGAACCTTCTAAAGGAATCTTTAGAGAATATTTAGAGAATATTCTAGAATAATATTCGAAGAATCTTCCAATGTATGTCCATGACACCACCATAGAACCTTCTAGAAGGAGTTTAAGGTAGTTATCAAAGTGGGGTCTATCATCTAAGAACATTTAGAAAGTCCACGGTAGTAGAACAAAGTATAAATAGGACTAGTCGGGGCCTTTTGAGGCATCTGGTCAACTATAGCTTTGGACTCTTTCTCTTAATACAATTGGATTTTGTATCTTTTTTTTTTGTGCTATTATGTTCTGTTCGAATCTCGGTTGCTTAGTTTTATCTTTTGTGTTCCATTCTATTTAGTTTTGTTTAGCTTTATTCTAGTCTTATTTGTCATACCTTGTGATGAGGTTTTATGTTGCTGTGGATTAGAAGGATCCTGGATACTTGAGATAGACCGGTCCTATTTCAATTGGAGGCTATTATTAAGTTTAGAGATCTAGGTTGTTTTTTTTGTATAATTGAGAATTAATATTGAAATACATAGTATCTATTTCTTTGAAAAACCTCTAGAATATTTCTAAAGAGTTTTTAATTCTATAATATAAGACATAAATGTTGTATTTTTGGAAGTTTGAAGTAATCTTTAGCATTTTTATCTTCTACTTACGTGCACCAAATCCTAGCACAAATTCTTTGTTCTTCTAGTTGCTATTCTTTTAATTAATTTACTTAAGTTTAATTTGTCCTATAATAGCTTTATGCATTGAAGTCTTGAGAGTTAGCATGTAGCTAAGAATAACAAGATATAATTAACCTCTAAATTCAATTTTTGTCACAATCTCAAGAAGGCTTGATCTTTACAAAATAAATATATATATATATATATAATTTTACAAAAATCTTCATTCTATAAATAAGCAAACATTGTTTTATTTTGTTTTGTTTTTGTTTTTTTTTATACTAAATTTCTTTGATGCATTGAAGCATTTGTGGATCTTCTATATATATATAAAAAAAAAAAAAAAAAAAAAAAAAAAAAAGTCATCTTACTGGTTGAATGTCTTGGTTTAGATTTTTGAAGTTGAAAAGTACACTTAATGTGAATTGCTTCATTTCTAATTTTTGTCATAAGCATAGATTTTTACAATACTAATAAAAACATGTTGGGAATGATTCAAAGAGCTCTATTCTGCACAGGCAAATCAACATCATTAAGCAAATGTTTAATTTCCAGAGAAAAAAGCACATATATTCTTCCCTGCCACACCACTGGGATAATTTACTTAACAAGGAACAAGTTCAAGAGTAAAGAATCTATTATCAAGCTATAGAATATTGCATTGTTCTTGTGATATTTTTAGGAAAACACCCTTCCTCTATTCCTCCCTACTTTATTTAGCAACACTGTGTCCATCCCTGTAGACATCGCAAGCTACATTTGAAATTGATATGGACTTTTGTAACAAGTCTTCTAAGAAGATGCGTTATCAGTCCTACCTCCATTAACCAGCTTTGTCTTTCATTATCTGATAGCTTTCTGAGTCCTCCGTATACTAGTATTTTTCACAGTTTCAGCCTATTCTCGTCCAGCACTTCAAGGGTATCTACTTCAATGTACTTCAATAAGATGCACCTTAACCCACTTAACAATAACCCACTTAACCGGGTGTCCCGGCAGTGCATCCGTGCTCAGAGTGGCCAAGGATCTAGCCGAAAACAACAAGAGCAGTCGAGTGCTGGCAGTCGCGAGCGAGGTGACCGCAGTCACATACCGAGCCCCGAGCGAGAACCACTTGGACGGGCTTGTGGGCTCAGCTCTGTTCGGCGATGACGCCGACGTGCACGTGGTTGGATCCGACCCCAAGCCTGAGGTAGAGAAGCCATTGTTCGAAGTGCACTGGGCTGGAGAGACCATCTTACCAGAGAGTGGCGGCGCCATCGATGGACATCTCACCGAAGCAGGGCTCATCTTCCACCTCATGAAGGATGAACCCGTGCTCATCTCCAAGAATATCGAGAGGTTTTAGAACGAGGCCAGGAAGCCAGTGGGATCTCCCGCATGGAACGAGATGTTCTGAGCAGTGCATCTCGGAGGTTCAGCCATTCTCGATCAGGTGGAGGCGAAGTTGCAGCTGACCAAGGACAAGATGCAAGGGAACAGGGACATATTATTCGAGTTTGGCAACACATCCAGCGCCTTAATGTTGTTTGTATTGGATCAGATTCGGCGTAGATCTGTGGAGATGCGTGTGTCCACCATGGGCGAGGGCAGCAAGTTCGGATTTCTCATTGGTTTCGGACCAGGAGTGGTACTGGATGTGCTTGTGCTCCGCGTCGCTGCCAACTCCGCCTAGATTCTCTCCACCTCACCTCTCCTTTTTACTTCCCCTTGTCCCCAATTTGTAGCATATCGTAAGATATGTCAAATGCTTTGAACGAAAAGGAATTAGTGTTGAATGAGCTGGAAGAGGAGAAAACAACGTAACATATGTTGTAACATATTCTGTGGAGAGTACTATTCTCATTATTCATTATACAATCAAGAATTGGTATTTACGGTACAGGATAACCTGTTCACCAACTTGGCTACGATATTGCCTGCTCTGACAATATCATCTTCGGTTCACAAAGAATTTGATTGGCAGATCTTCTTAGTAACTACATATTTTCTCGTGTTGTAGTGTGCTGAGGTAGGTTCTTGTTCACTCTCAGGTGTCACAGTCGATGAGTAATTGTTAGCAACGTTCTTGTTTATATCGTACGTATAGTTCAATGTTTCATTTAGGTGCTCAACACAGGAGGCCTCATCTTCACTTAAGGGATGCACTTGACTTTGTCTAAAAACAGAATAAAAGCTGCCTACTCGGAATTTGCTACATAAAATTTTTTAGATTCGTGGATATTTGCCAACATCAAGTCATATCTAATCTGAATAGAGTTCAGAAACGAATGTGAGTGATTTGTTTGTTGAGAGCTCTAGCGGGTCGCTCGTCCCTGGTTTTCCGGATTGGTTAATTGGAGATATCAATATGCCCTACAGGGTACTGTCGAGATGATTTGCAATTTCTATAGTGTGCTATATTCATCTACAACATCCAAAAAAATTGGTTGACAAATTGCAAATGTCGTCCTACTATGAATTCCCCAAAAACCTATAATCATAATTAAATTCCGGGACCCCACTACATCCATTAAGTCACCTACAAACTGCCCAACCGAGCATGATTGCAAATGCAAGGCTCCTTCAGTAACGGTAGTGAGCGGGCTTGTATGGGCCTCCCACCGGCACGTTGATGTACGAGGCCTGATCCTCGCTCAACTTCGTCAGCCTGGCGCCCAGCTTCTCCAAATGCAACAGAGCGACCTTCTCGTCCAAGTGCTTCGGCAACACGTACACCTTCTTCTCGTACTTGCCGCTCTTCTTCTCGTTCCACAGCTCCAGCTGCGCGATCACCTGATTCGTGAATGAGCACGACATCACGAAGCTCGGGTGGCCGGTAGCGCATCCCAGGTTCATCAGACGCCCCTCCGCCAAGATGATCACGCCCCTCTTGGTGTCCGGGAACACCCACCTGTCCGTCTGCGGCTTGATGGTAATCCTCTTCACCCCGGGATACGTCTCCAGCCCCTCCATGTCGATCTCGTTGTCGAAGTGCCCAATGTTGCACACGATGGCGTTGTTCTTCATCTTCCTCATGTCGCTCACCATGATGATGTCCTTGTTACCCGTCGTCGTGCAGAAGATGTCGGCGTACTCCACGCAGTCCTCCAACCTCAGCACCTGGTACCCCTCCATGAGGGCCTGCAGAGCGCAGATGGGATCGATCTCCGTCACGATCACACGCGCTCCCGCGGCCTTCATGGCGCTCGCGCATCCCTTCCCGACATCACCGTAACCGAAGATCACAGCAACCTTCCCGGCGATCATCACATCCGTCGCCCTCATCAGCCCGTCGGGCAGCGAGTGCCGGCAACCGTACAGATTGTCGAACTGCACAGCGACCCAAACGTCAGCACCCGACACCACACACTCCCCCTCCCTCCTACCGTTCCACGGCCCCCCCACCCCCCACACACGCGTCCACAACAACACTTACGGAATCTGCCACCCACGGGTCACATTACCTTGCTCTTCGTCACAGAGTCGTTCACATTGATGGCAGGGAACAACAGGCTTCCGTTGTCCATCATCTGGTACAGCCGCTTCACTCCCGTCGTCGTCTCCTCCGACACACCCACCAACCTTTCCGCCATCTTGTGGTACTTGTTGGGGTTCTCCTTCATGCCGTCCCTGCGCAAACAGGAGCCACCGTCTCAGCACAACCAACGCCGCCGCCACCAACGACAACCGCCCCCGGATTCCTCCCCCATCTCCACCAAAACCCCGCACGGCCTACCATCCACTCCTTCAACGCGGCCGGGGCCGATGCCAGATATCGGCCCACGCCCCGCCCCACCATCACTAAACCCCCTCGCAAACCCCCCGACAACCACCCACAAATAATAAAATAAAAAAACCCCACCACTCACCCCACCGCACCACATCCCATTCCATCCCTCGCTCACCTCAAGATTGTCAACACGATCTTGAACTCGGCGTTCGTCGTCGACTCGGGGTCGGGCAGCGTGCCATCCTTCGCGTACACATCCTCGGCCTTCACACCCTCGTGAATCAACAATGTCGCGTCACCGCCGTCATCCACGATCAGATCTGGGCCTCCGTCCGGACCCCAGTCCAAAGCCCTCTCCGTGCACCACCAATACTCCTGCAGTGTCTCCCCCTTCCATGCGAACACCGCCGCGCTGTCGCGTGCGATAGCGGCGGCAGCGTGGTCCTGGGTAGAAAAGATGTTGCAAGAGCACCATCTCACCTCCGCGCCCAGAGCCGTCAATGTCTCGATGAGCACCGCAGTCTGGATGGTCATGTGCAGGGACCCCGTGATCTTGGCGCCCTTGAATGGCTGCGCGGCTCCGAACTCCGTGCGACACGACATGAGCCCGGGCATCTCAACCTCCGCAAGATCCAGCTCCAGACGCCCGAAGTCGGCCTGGGACATGTCCCGCACCTTGTACTCGCGCCCGGAGGCGGTCTTCTCCACGGACAGCTCCATATCTGCAAATGGGCGAGGCACCAACAGCACAACCTCCTTCCTCAACGCAACCCGAAGAGAGGGCAACGAAACTGCTGCTGCGGATGCCGCAACCCAACCGTGCAGAAATGGGTAGAACGAAAGGGAGCAAGAGACAGAGGAGGGCACGGAGCAAATGGTGGTCCTCGAGGACTTCTTATAAAGTCCCACATATGCGTTCACACTGTTGGTGGCACCTGACTCCCACGCTCACTCGCACGCGGCATCTCCCCCCGGGCCCTAGATTTATGCTCAGATCTGCTTGTCATGCTCATCATCGCCTCCTTGCTTCAATTATTCGCCAAATGGGACTGCCCACATGACACCTTGGATTTTACTGCGCCACCCGAGCTTTGCGGATGCCTCTGCCCTGCCTGATATTTTTCTCGAACCCCCCAAGCCCGAACGCCGTCCTACCCCAGCCTCACCAAAGGCCCCCTCTACTAATCTAATCTAATGCACCCTCTGCAATGGGACTGTGGGTGCCAAGGTTTGTTTTGTGGCTTCATTTCTGTTCGCCTCTCAGTTCCTGCGCTTCTTCTCACTTCCTGTCGTCCACCCACCGCTTGCAACCCATGCTCCAACCTCCTCCTCGCGGGTGGATATGAGACGTTGAATTTTGCGCTTGAATTGTAGCAAGTATAATTGTGGCGAGTTGTTTTGAAGTTACAAATGCAGGAACAACAAAGAACTGCCACCTCTTGTGGGTCCAACATGGACGGCAGTGTTGCGATGAATCATCTACCAAAGAACTTGACTACATCATATTATATATTGTATGTTTTTATTCGAATAGTACACTTCAGCCGATGGTGGACTTGCGTCTGGAATCGTTATTTTGTTTTATTCGATCTTTTTGCCCCAAATCATAAATTAAATGAACCCTTCTTCTTTTTTTTCGCATCGGTCTACAAATCGGCACGAGATTCTCAGCATAAAAATTTGTACATACATGCTAAACTCAAATGGCTGCCCACATGGCACAAAAGCTGTGCAAAACTTGGTGATGGAGATTTTAATCTAGTGGCTCGTTCGTGGGACACACCCACAGGGATCAATTTCGTATCAGATGGATGTGCTGACATGCTGGCCTTCGGCTGGGCCTAAGGCTTGATGACTCACGTGTTTCGGTTGAGAGTTATGAAGCATCCGGAAATTGTTTGTTTGTCCTTACAGCGTGCAAAAACGCCCCAAGAGTGTGTACCGTGCGCTCAGGGTGCAAGGACGTCAGGTCCAGATTTTGCTCGGGGTCTTGCTGGTGACTTATCGAGATGCGAGCAATAATAGAGTCAGGTGAGATTTCTATTAACGTCAAGCCCGACATTCCGGACGCCGTAGGCTGGTGTTGCCATCCCCAAATTGCCAGAATCCGAGTGTCGTCACCGCTATCACGGGTACAAACGCTGACCGTTGAGAAGACCGGACGATCGGAGGCGAGGTTCGACTCACGGAAAGATCATCACCAACGCCGACGGCGACGATGTTGCATCGTGCGCACGAGACCCTCCCCGTGCGATCTCCGCGCTCCGATCCCATGTGCCCTTTGCTTGTTCGACACTGCATCCGGGCCGGACCTCCAGAGAGGGCGGGTGCCGAGAGCTGGCACCACCCCGGAATGGCGATGATGCGAGCCCATTTCTCAGCTGGGCGAGGTTGTACACACTGCGTTCGCAAAACGGGAAGCGTCGGTGGCGGCCCTCGCATCGTGGCCGACGCAACGACCGTGGAGCGTCACGCGCTGTCGGGTGCCTAGTTCATACCAGGGGCAGTGCCCACTGAGGACGGGGTACCCCTTGGTCATGCCATTGTCACTTAGCCATGAGAAGGACCATAAATTGCCTTGAAATCTTCATTCGTCGTGGACCTTATTGTTGTTGATGTATGAAGTTGTTGGAAGAATGGAGGAGGAAATCGGAAATGGGAATTGGGTACTGGCATGAATTCGATTACAGAAGGATTTGTTGAATCAATGTTGTAGCATGATATTGTGTGACTATTGCAGTTAGTGCTGTGAAATTTGCATCAGAATTGGAAGCCTTGACTGCATGTTGTCGAACATATTTAGGCTCTAAATTGACTGTGGCCGTGGTGATAGGATCGTGCCTTTAGCCTCTTGGAGGAGTGTATGGCGTCTGAGAGCTTAGCAATGACGATTCGGTTGTTTGAAATGTTCGGATAATAGCGGGATGTTATTTGTCTTGTCGTCGTCATCGTTGTCGTCGCTGAAAGCTTGAGGTAAGTCATGCATGGGGCCATCACTCGATCTTGCACATTCTTCCCGTACATTGATGCTCTTTCTGTTGCGCCTGTTTTTTTGTTCGTTTGCAGTTTTGATTATTGTCCACGCTCTCCCATTTGTTGCTGGATGATTATGGCATTTGTGTTTGTTCATAGATTGGGTCATGCATGGATGCGCACACCATGCCAATTTTTCGCTATGTTTGTGTAGTCTTTGTTGCACTGCCCTGTGTAATTTGGACTTTGAGCTCTGCAATGGGAACATTCTTTGGGTATGGATCCCTTTGTAACAGTTTATGCTCTTAATTTTATGCCGACTGGTCACCTAGATTCCCTTGTGGTACCAAGTCAATCCAATGGATTTTGTTTTTGTTGAGATCATTAAATGTAGCCTGCGCTCTCCATAATATTTACTGTAGACTACAATAAATACCAAAGCTATAATATTTAGAGTCTAGTGGAGAAGTACTATTTATCTTCTCCTCTTTTTTCTTCTTGTATACGAGACACAACCAGATGAACAGATTTTTATGTGTGAAGCTCTCTCTCCTTAAAAACCCTCTTGTGTGTATGACTTACTACTACTCTTGTGTGTGTGTATATGACTTACTATTACTCTTGTGTCTTTCTAAACATTCTCAACACGTTATCAGCACGACTCTCTTCTATACACTATTACAATTTTTTGCTCTAGTCTTTGATTCTTCAAACCTATTGCTACCCTTGCTCAGTGTCTATCTCATGATCTTGTTCTTCTTGTTGGCCCCTCACATATTAGCTGCTTGCTTAGAGCACTTGTTCCACTCTTTGCCCTGCTTGCTTAAAATACTTGATCTAGTCCAACTCCACTCCAACTTGCTCCCTTCTCCTCGCTGTGCCTTGCGCTTGCCACTGAACAGCTGCCAAACAGCTATTGAGTTGCCGTCAAATCCGCCACTATCGCCGCTGCCACCCTGTCACCGCAAATGTTGTCGCCTGCAGCCGTCGCTGCCTTAACGCCGCTGCCGCTGTCCGTTGCCACCCGCCGTTGCCACCTTGTCGCCCTATTGCTGCCATCCTACCGCTGCCTACTACTGCCATCTTATTGATGTTCTGCTGCTTTAATCTACAATCTCTTTAAAAAAAAAAAAAAAAAAAAAAAAATTATATATTTTTATTTTTTCAAGTTCAAGTTTATCATTTTATTTGACTTTATATTTTAAGGTACGTTTTACTCAACTTTTCTACTTGATCTTGTATTTTCTTTATAGATTTATTTATAATGAGTGCTTCAACATCTTCAATTGCTTCTACTATGGTTCCAACTATTACCAGTGCATCCCAACATTTTTCAAGCTCTTTTATTTCCACCATTGACTGTGGATGGAAACAATTATCTATTATGGGCAAAAATGACAAAAGTAAATTTATTTGCAGAACAACTCTCGGATGCCATTATGTTTGAAGAATCTCCTACAATAAGTATTTTTATACCTCCTACTATTTGTTGGAAAGCACTTCTTTTCCTTCGTCATCATCTTGTACCTGCATTACAACATCAATATTTGGAAATGGAAGATCCTACAAAACTTTGGAAGAATCTTAAATCTAAGTTTGATCATCAAAAGACCATTTTTCTTCCACGTGCATGTCATAATTGGACACATTTACGTGTCTTGGATTTTCCAAATTTAAATGCTTTCAATAGTGAAATGTATAGTATTGTCTCACAATTACGATTATGTTGATAAAGCATTTTTAAAGAAGAAATGATTGAGAAAACTCTCTCTACATTTCCTCCTGTAACTGTTGTGCTTACACAACAATACAAGAACATGGAATTTCAGAGTCATTTTGATCTCATATCATATCTACTTCTTGTGAAGAAGCAAAATGAGCTACTCTTGCACAATGCGGAAGCTCGTCCTATTGGAACTATAGTTCCAAAATCTCATGCACTTAATATTTCAAAGTCTAAGAAGAAATTATATAAACATGGGAAATGTGCTCATAAGTATCAAGGTAGTCATAGTCAAGACCATTTCTACCCATATGGAAAGAATAAACATTCTACTATTAATTATAGTAAAAAACAAAAATCAGAGATGCGTTCTTGCCATAAGTGTGGAATGATTGGACATTTAGTACATGCGTGCTGTAGTTCAAAATATTTTATTAAAATGTTCTAAAAAAATAAGAAATTGTGAGTTGAGGCTCATGAAGTTCATACCATGGATGCGTCCATGGATTCAATTGGTGTTGATGACTTAGAAGCTTATATGAATGATAGAACCTCTAACAATGAATCAAATGATGTGCTAATTGATTCTGCAACAACACATACTATCTTGCGAGATAGACTGTAGAATAAGTAGTTATTTTCAGAATGTAGATACCTAGTGTATAGTGTAAACAAGGATAGATAACTGCTGAAAAGGTGATTCAGTAAGTAGAATGGATGAATAGTTAGGAAAAGTAATTATCATCTATAGTATACGAGTTGGTATCTCGGGGTAGTATAAGGAGGATGGGAGAGGGGAAGAAAATGCTAGACTGCGATAGTACTGAGCCGGGGATAAGCTTGGTGCTAGCTCTTCTTCTTAGTTTTCTTGTTTCTTTTGTGTTAGCGTTGATTCTAGTGAAGAGAATCGATTTAATGAATTAATGTTTGATTTACAAAGTTGTTTATGGATCACTGTTTATCAATTGTTGTGAAAGATTGAGGACGTATGGAAGTTTTTAGTCACTGTTTATCACAAGGTTGTAAGTTTAGTGGAGAGGAATTGTAATCGAAGGAATTGTCTTGATTAGATTCTGTGGATAGGAAGTTATTTGTTCCAAGGTTTGGGATATGCTTGTGTATTTGTGAATTACACAGGGTACTGAAATCGTTGTCGTGGATGTTATTGTATTGATATGAGAGAGTGGACAGTAGGAGGAAAAGTTAAGTGTTCTTCGATATGGTAAGTATTCAGCAATAGCGGTTAATTGCGTGATCCTAACAATTGGAGCTCATATACATGGTCATTCCCCATGTTCAAATCTCCCTATATGGGTTTATATTGGGAGGTTTCTTCCGAAATAAGTAAAACAAGCAATCACATTTTGGCGCCGCTGCCGGGGATTGGCAACATTATTGAGTGTTAGGAATTAACTGTCAAAGCAATAAAGGAGATTAGGAAGTAAACTCAGTAGAAATAATGAAAGAATATGGTTATTAAGAATGAGAATTTAACAGCAAAGAGAATAAAGCAATCAAAAGAAAGAACAGAGCGATCGCAAGTAAGAAATTTGTTGCGTAATGAGCGAGATCACAAATTAAAAAAGAAGCATCGACAAAGTTGGATTAAGTCGTGGTTGCATGCCTGTCGACATATTTGATCGTACCCACAAGACGATCGACCTCTAATATTTCAGAAATACATATCGTTAAAGAAATTACCAAGAGCACCGCGGGGAGTATTGCTAATAGTCCAACAAACCTCTCGAAGCCGTTAACGGAAAATGAGGAAGGTACAGAGGAATTAGGTATCCCATTAGGTATCTTCTCAATTGAAAATACGTCCGATCCTAATAAGATTGGTTCTGAAGATCGGCATAAATCACTTGCCAATAAAGACCAATTCAGAGTATATCAAAACGTGTTGTTTTCACCTCATATTCAACCAGTAAAATTATTTGGAGATAATAATAGTCAATCAGGAAGGCCTGGAAGTCTGAAAAAGACTTGTGCGGGAGATAGTTTTTATTTTAATAAGAAATTGAGCGAAACACCGGCATCTTTAATGACGTCCGGAAGACTAGCCGTTCCGATTGCAGTTCAAATGGGTGCAGTGGGTGATTGAACGACTAGCGTCGCGCCATTACCTACTTTTCAAGATTTGCCAAGTGCGGATCCAAATCAATATTTGTCTCAATTCTTGACGGCATGTGTAGCCAATAATAGAAGAACAGAAGACATTTGGTTGAGATGGCTGCCAGCAACATTGAAAGACACAACGTTTGAGTGGTATAACCGCCAACCTATGGGACAATTTATCAATTGGGAGGCATTAAAAAATGCATTTTGAGCCCATTTTTGACCAATTGGTTTTGAAGAACATCTTAGAGAAAAATTAATGAACAGCAGAATGGTACCAGGGGAAGCAGTACAGTCATATTATGGTCATGTAGCAGATATACTTCAAAAATGGCGAAATAATCAAATGTCGGAATCATTTGTGTTGTCCATATTGGTTAATGGACTACACCCACCAAAATTGAAAATGTTTGTAAAGGAGGTCCAATCAACCACCATTGCATCATCTCTTGAGCAAGCAAAAGTATGGAAGGAATGTCACTATGACCAGAATTTAACAGTTGGAGCCACGATGATTCCATCTCAAGGAGGTTAGCAAATGACAAATTGGAATGACGCATCGGGAAGTTATCTGGGAAGGAATGATTATGGTACAATTCCACACGGAATAGTGGATGTCATTCCATTATAAGCTATACCACCATCATCATCACACCCGTATGCACCTTATTCCGCATATCAGAAACCAATACCTACAAAGAAATTGCCAAATGCATTGGTATCAAGGGATCCCAATGAGACATTGCTGTTAACATTGACGAAAAAAATGGGTGAATTGGCTGTGAATCTAGCCAAGGATAAAGAAAAAAGGCATAAACCAACCAATATGCGTCCCAATGTCTGGTGTAGCAATTGTAAGGGGCAAGGTCATTTAGTAACAGAATGTCCTTCACCACCCCAAATGACTATACAATGTACCTTTTACGGGGGCAAGCATATTACCACCAACTGTTGGAATTTATGGAAGCAACAACAACATAGTAACCAGATAATGACTCAACCAACTTCGTGGGATGTCAATCAAGTATAGACGAATAATAGGTTTGGCTGGAATAGAAATCGAGTGAATAAACAAAATAGGAATTATTTTAATTTCCTCAACTCCGAATTTCACCAAGAAGGTGTATCCAATACTCACGGATTGGCGATGAACCAACTAGGATACCATCAATATCCATCCATGACAAAGCCAATGCCAGACTCTATAGTAACAATAGGTCAACCAGGCATTCGTTGGCATAGAATGTCAATACAACGGAGGTAATACATGAAATTGGGAATCCAGTCGTCTAGTGGCATCGAAAACGGATCCGATTTGTTCAGTGGTGGAGGAAGAGAATGAAGTCTCGATGTTGTTAGATATCAATCAGTTAGCGTTTTCAGAAGGCCAACTATCGGAAGGCGTACATCTTAAAAATTCTTTATTGAAGTACATTTCGTAAATACATTGCATGGTACGAGCATTGGATGTAGAAGGCAGTGGTAAAACTGGAATTAGAGGCAAGCAAAAAGGTGATATCGGAGCAGACAGAAAGAATTGAAGGACAAGAATGGATCATCCCGACAAATGCGAAATCCAAGCTGCTATTGAAGCGACAAATTGGAAAACAACAGGAAGCTTGGGATAAAGAAAGAGAGCGCATGGTGGAGACCCATAGGCACGAACTATTCGAAGCTTGCAGTCATTCAATTTTGGAACTGGAAAAACCAAAGGGTCAGTTGGTAATAGAACGAAAAAAGCTTGAGGTATTGGCACAAGAGAAATTAGTATTGAGTGACCAATATAGATGTAAAACGAAGCGGTTAAGGGCTGAATTTGAGGCCTTGAATGCCGAGGTAATAAGATTGGCAGAGGATTTAGTCAATATTGGTCAAGCATAAGTATCGATGTTGCCAGTTCCCAAAGTTCTAGAAGAGAGGAATCACTTTCGGCGCCAGTTGGAATTGAGAGATGCCCAGATCTTGAAATTGGAAGTTCAAGTCCGTGAACTGGGTGAGTACAATAAAGACCTTTTAGCTCAGTTGAGGTAGGATCCGATGGAAGAATTGGAGGAGGACAAAGATTTGCAGTTAGAACCGGAATCGGTGGAACAATTAACTGATACTGCAGCAATTGATTAATTAGATAGGCCAGAGAGATCCCAATTTTTATAGAGTTTTGTTAAATAATTCTTAAATAGGTATCAATTGAGTGTTTGCAAGGACGTTGCACAGTTAGGAGTGGGGCTATGTAGAATAAGTAGTTATTTTCAGAATGTAAATACCTAGTGTATAGTGTAAACAGGGATAGATAACTGCTGAAAAGGTGGTTCAGCAGGTAGAATGGATGAATAGTCAAGAAAAGTAATTATCATCTATAGTATACGAGTTGGTATCTCGGGGTAGTATAAGGAGGATGGGAGAGGGGAAGAAAATGCTAGACTGCGATAGTACTGAGCCGGGGATAAGCTTGGTGCTGTCTCTTCTTCTTAGTTTTTTTGTTGCTTTTGTGTTAGTGTTGATTCTAGTGAAGAGAATCGATTTAATGAATTAATGTTTGATTTACGAAGTTGTTTATGGATCACTGTTTATCAATTGTTGTGAAAGATTGAAGACATATGGAAGTTTTCAGTCACTATTTATTGCAAGGTTGTAAGTTTAGTGGAGAGGAATTATAATCGAAGGAATTGTCTTGATTAGATTCTATGGATTGGAAGTTGTTCGTTCCAGGGTTTGGGATATGCTTGTGTATTTGTGAATTACACAGGGTACTGAAATCATTGTTGTGGATGTTATTCTATTGATATGAAAGAGTGGACAGTAGGAGAGAAAGTTAAGTGTTCTTCGATATGGTAAGCATTCAGCAGTAGCGGTTAATTGCATGACCCTAACAATTGGAGCTCATATACATGGTCATTCTCCGTGTTTGAATCTCCCTATACAGGTTTACGTTGGGAGGTTTCTTTGAGAATAAGTAAAACGAGCAATCACATAGACGATTTTTTATTAAAAAATTGTTAATTTGGCAAATTAAAAATATGTTGACCATGGTTGGAGCAAATGCGTTTTTTTTCTAAGAGGGCAGAGTGATGGTAAAATTACCTATGGATACCATTATAAAATATAAACATGCGATGTTTGCACGCTCAGTACCTCGAAGTCTGATCAGCTACCGAGATGTGCGTATTAATGGTTATCACCTCTCGATCGTTACTTTAAATAGAAAAGAGATTTTGCTTCTTGCGAAGAACCATAAAATTATTGAAAAAGCTTTTGCTACAAAAAATGGTTTATACTGAATTGTGATTTGGCCTCCCATTATATTTAATTTTACATCATCTATCTCAAAGAGTTGTGTTTTTCTCTGGCATGGACGATTGGAACATCCAAGATCCACATTATTTTGAAAGATTATTCCACGTATAGCTGGACACAATTTAAAGCCTACAGATGTAGACTCTATGGAATTGTGTCATGCATGCATGCAAGGTAAAATGATTATTCGGCTTTCAAATTGGAAACTTCCATAAGAATTACCACCAATGCTTGAAAGATTGCATGGTGATATTTGTAGTCCTATTAATCCAATATCAAGACCATTTCATTATTTTTTGGTCCTTGTTGATGCATCACGTAAACAATCACATGCTTTATTATTATCAACTCAAAATATGGTCTTTGCCAATCTTATATCTATGCTTATTTGTTTTTGGGCACATTTTCTTGATTATCCTATGAAAATATTACATATGAATAATGCAAAAGAATTCACATCAAAGTCTTTTGAAGACTATTGTACTACAACAAGAATCGAGTTGACATATTGTGTTCCATATGAACATGCTCAAAATGGACTTGCAGAGTCATTTATAAAGCGTATACAAGTCATTATCCGGCCATTCTTCTTTTACGCAAATCTACCTACAATTATGTGGAGTCATGCAGTTTTACATGCTGCAGCATTAATATGCCTCCGCCCTTCTTCTCTTGAAATTATTTCATCACATGAGCTTATTTTGAATTGTGTTCGAAATGTATCTCACATACAAGTATTTGGTTGGAGTCCTTGGATTCCAAAATCAGAACCTCAATGGCATACCATTAGAGCTCATCGACAAGAAGGCATATATGTTGGTTTTGATTCACCAAGCATTATACGTATTATTGATCCATCAATTGATACATTATTACGTGCACATTTGCAAAATTTCTGTTTTGAAGAAAATGTATTCCCATCTTGTTGTTCTCGTTGCGTTCAAGCTTCGATATACCAAAGCAATTGAACTAATAGAGGTAGGTTTGAATACGGAAAAAGACTGGTTATATAAATTCGGTCTGTTAGTGTCACAATTGACTATACTCTAGCTATCAGAAATCAATTATCAAACTACAAAACACCAAGGCTTACTACTTTCATCTTGATTCAACACATAATCCATTCTACAACTATCAATTCAACAATACTTCTCTCAATCACAATTCTTCATAAGCAAATAATAAAAGTAAAGAAAATAAAGAGATAGCACCAAGCTTACCCCGGCTTATGACTCTCACAGTTTGGCTCTCGGCTTTCTTTCCTCAATCTGTTTATTCTACCAAAAAGATGATTTATCAATGATGGGATTCCAAAGGTTATGACCTTTTGAATTCTTAACCATTTATTCCACTAATAACCTATTGTTACGATTTAAACTGCCTAACCATCACTCTAATTCTCAAGGTTGTCAATAATCAATCAGTAACTTATTTCAAAGTTTATTTACCTATTCTACATAGTCCCACTCTTAATTGTGCAGCGTCCTCGCAAACATTATTTAGCCTCAACTTATAAAGACGTAGCAGCGTTGGCTTCTTTAGTCAATGGTGTTGGCTTACCACCCTTTGAATTGGTGACCTTCTCCTCTTTACATCTTTGTCGTTTGCCTTGATTTCAAAGGTATCTCTGAAGGTGTTGTCACTAAAATTGGCATATTGGTTTGTACTAAATTATTGGCCTCCTTCGCTAATGCAGCTAGTTTAGTCTTTAACATCACAACCTGTACCTGCAGCTGCTCTTGCCATTCCTTCCAATCAGTCTCCATCCTTGCTTTCTCAGACATCATGTTTGCCATCTTCTTCTTAACCACAAAAGAAAATATGACGGTTGTCAAGAACCCCCCTCGTACTTCTTACTATGGTCCAATCAATTGGATCAACTCCCGCTTTTGTAACAGAAAACCCGTCCCGGGTTTATGGATAGTAAAATTTAAGCCGATTACCATTGATTCGTGTTGTAAATTTAGTACCCATAAAATCTTTCAATTGTACTGAACCATTTGGAAATCCATCAATAACTCGATATGGCCCATACCATCGAACTTGAAATTTTCTTGGAAATTTTTTAAATTGACTATCATAAAGAAATACCAAATCATTTGGCATAAAAGCCTTTGGTCTAAGCTTACTATCATAATAAGTCTTCTTTTGTTTTTGTGTAGTTTTCATGATCCTTAATGCATTGGCTCTAGATTCATTCAATTTTTCTAATTCTTCTAAACGGTGCTGTAATGAATCCTGATTTTCCAATTTAGTATCTTTAGCAATTCGTAAACTTTGGACTTCCAATTCAATAGGTAAGATTGCTTCTTGGCCATAAACCAATTAGAAAGGGGTAGCATTGGTAGTAACTTTATATGCAGTATGGTATGCCCATAAAGCTGCGAACAACTTAGTGTCCCAATCTGTTCCCGCTCTTGAAACTATTTTTGTTAAGATTTTATATAAAATTCCATTAGTCTTTTCCATTTTTCCATTAGCTTTAGGGTGATACGGTGTAGTCTTTCAATGTTTTATCTCGTATTTAGTCGTGATTGCTTCAATTGTAAAATTTATAAAAAGAGTACCTCGATCACTAACCAATTCTCGTGGACAACCAAACTGTGTAATAATATTTTCATATAAAAAGGTTGCTACTGTACTTGTACTATCGATTTTTGTAGCTACGGCTTCAGCCCATTTTGTTACGTAATCCGTTGCTACCAGTATATACCATTTTTGTCCATTTCTCGAGGCTGGTGCAATTGATCCTACAAAATCAATTCTCCATTTTTTAAAAGGTACTTGAGCTAAAATTAGTACCAATAGTATTGCTGAAGTTTCAATAGGTCGACCTATTCTCTGGCATGGGTCACAATGATGGACGAATTGGTGGGCATCTACAAACAGTGTTGACTAGCAATAATCAGCCTATAAAGCTTTACAAGCCGTGCTGTCCTTCGCAAAATGTCCACAACAACTGTCCAAGTGGCAACCTTCCAATATATTATGTACTTCAATCTGATAAATACAGCATCGCAAAACTCCATCCTTGCCTTGTTTATATAAAGCTTCACCAATCATCGTATAAGGTGCACATTTTAATATTAAGCGTCGTTTAAGCTTTTCATTAAAATTAGGTAGAAAGTTTTGAAACATCAAGTATTGAATTATTTTACTATACTCCGGATTAATTACATCTACTGCAAATAGTTTCGCATCGGGTAGTGCATCGTTAATGGATTCATTATCCAATATATTGGATAACCGAGATAAATGGTCCGCATTGGAATGTGATTTTCTTGGTCTTATCTGAATAGTAAAGTCAAATTTTTGCAAGAGTAGAAACCATCGTGTAATATGACCACTCAATTGAGGCTTATTAATCATATATTTTAAAGCATCATGGTCAACATGGAAAACAAATTTATAACCAAGAAGATGATGTCGAAACTTTTTAAGGAATAAATCATTTCCAATGCTTCTCTTTTGGTTGTTGTATAATTTCTTTTAGCTGCTATCAATTGATGACTTGCAAAATAAATAGAGTGATCAAAACCCCGGTCATCTTTCTAGCTTAGCACAAAACCAATCGCGATATTAGATGCATTTACAAAAACTTGGAATGGTTTTGTTCAACAAGGTGCCACCAATATTGGTGCTGAAAGCAATTTTTGTTTCAATGTTTCAAATGCAATTGTACATTCTTTTGTCCAAAATGGACTGGTCCCATCAGTTGGTGGTTTCTTCAAGAGATTTGTGAAAGAAAGGCATATAATTGCGAATAGATAGATAAATTACCGATAATAATTGACATGGCCGACAAATGTTCAAACACCCGTAATAGTATCTGGTTGCTTTAATTCTACTATAATCTTTATTTTATCTGGATTTGTAGCAATGCCTACCATCGAAACTATATGATTCAATAGTTTACTAAAAGATACACCAAATTGATATTTTTCTGAATTTAAAGAAATTCCATATTTGGCACATTGATTCAAACATTGACCTAGATATTCTAAATGCCTGATTCTCGTACTAAATGTATAAAAATCATCTAGAAATATTTCCATTGAAATTCGTAGATAATCTTGGAACGCTTGCATCATTACCCTTTGAAATGTAGCTGGTGCATTACAAAGCCCAAATGGCATAATCTTATAGACAAAGGTCCTCTAATTTATAATAAAAGTAGTTTTTAACTGGTCTTCTTTTGTAATTTTAACTTGATTATAACCGGAGAATCCATCAAGAAATGAATAACATTCATGTCTAGCGACGACATCCAATATACTATCCATGAATGGTAAAAGAAAATAATCCTTCATAGTAGTCGTATTTAATTTGCAGAAATCTTGACAGATGCGAACTTTTCCATTCTTTTTTGGTACCATAACAATTGGTAAAATCCATTCATTGAAAGGAACTGGATAGATAAATCCAACCTCTAAGAGTTTATCTAACTCTTCTTTTACCATAAGTGAGTATTTTGGATTAAGTCGATGTTGTCTTTGACGTACTAGTATAGCATTCTCCTCCAATATAATTCGATGCTCACAAACTTCAGCTAGAATTCCTTCCAAATCCGCACATGACCATGCGAAAGTAACTTTATGCATTAAAAAGTAATCCACTCAAATTTCTTTCTCCTTGCCTTTTATATCGTTGTATATTTGAATGATTTGGGGAGCCTCCCTTGTACCTAAATTAATTAGTTGACATTGTAGAATTTTAGGAGTCCTTGGACTAATGTTCTACTCAATTCCAGAATCTTTCATAAAATCTGACAAATTAGAACTTTCTAACTCCAGTTCCATAGCACTAACGTGATTAATATCTCGTCTATTCATTCAATATGCAATTATATGATCAGAATTGTCAATAACATCTGGAGGAACTAAGTACTCTCCCGGTCCCCTACACTAGTAGGTTATTCTAGTGTGCTCAACAACTTGCCTTGTATCAGCATAAATTGGATCAGGTGCACCAATTTCTTCTTCGGTAGACTCATCTTTATAATCTGACATGATTTCTGAATTGGCCACTTGAGTTTCTTTGTTATATTTGACAGGGTACATTTGAAGCACAATTTTATCATTACCTTTCTCAATTGTCAATGTACCATGGCCCCAATCATTTCGAACTTTAGCTTGATACAACTATGATCGTCCCAATAAAATTAGATATGACAATATAGAGCTTCGCAATCAAAAAGTAATATAATCAATTTTCTAGGTAATCCCTACAATTACTATATCAATACTTTGTAAAATATCCATAGGTTTAACTCTACTAAAGTAAACCATTCTCAAAACCACTGTAGTAGGCAATAAGTGATTCAAACCCAGCTCCTCCATTGTAGTGACATTCATAAGATTTACACTAGATCCACCGTCTACTTGCACTACTAATAATAACACTCCATCAATTGAGACATCAATCGTAGGTACACTTGGATCGGAATTCAAACTTACTTCTCGAATTTCTTTATTTTGAGATCTGTGACAAATTAATGAGGAATTCAAGATAGTTTGGCACTCAGGTACTACCGCCAATAGTTACTTCATAGAGATCGTGGGTTGTATGGTGCTCAAATCTTTTAGAATATCATATGGTTCTGTATAAGTGATAATTCTCAATGTCCGTTTCTTCTTTCCAATCCTAGACATTGACGTAGGTAAATTGATTTTCTTTATATTGGAAATTGGTAGAGCTATTGGAACTGAATTTAATAGAGCCTATAAAATCGGTTCTTTCAATGGGTAAGATTGTTCTCTCAATTGTGTTGATATTGGTTCCTTGGAATTTATGCCTCTTAGAGGATCTTTCAACGAAAAGGACGTTTCTCAAAACTGTGTAGAGAACAGAACAGCTCGACACAGAACCAAAGCCTCCGTAATCGATACCTCATTAGGATGCACAATCAATTCAAGTCTTATACTGAGTAAGGGGTCCATGTCAAGACCTGGATTGGATGTCCCCATAATTGGGTCCAATTGGTCCTTCGCTTCAGGATCACTCAAATATTGAATTAGTTCTTTCCTCTTTTGCTAACTTCTTGTATGGACAGCTTGGACTACTTCTATCCAATGAACTGGTGAATCTTGAGGACCTTGATTTATCTCCTCCATTTTTCCTTGGTTTTGGATCTGCTGATCTTGATTATTGATATTGAATGGAGCATTATATTGTTGATAAGTATATCTCGATTGCTTGCAATTTTCACACATTGGTGCATAATCGTCACTGGCTCTGGGTAGAACATTCATTGGCAAAATGACCAATCTGTCTACAATGGAAACAACGAAGTGGTCTTCTTGCACCCCTATCCGACATATTGGATATTTCTACCGGTATATACCTACTAAGCTTGTTCCATATAAGGTTACAAAAGAATCTTGGTTGTTCCCGTGGTATGGAGGGTACTTAATTCGCTGTCGTCGGTGGAGCATATTGCTGCTACCTTTGTTGCTCCTTCTCGTAGTTTTGGGGGTTTGATACAGACTCTTGATTAAAATTGGAACTTTAAAAATTATTGAACGTTTGATTGTGTTGATGAGATCGATTTCCATTCCATCCATACGTATTTTTCATTTGAACTTTATTGACTCCTCACTGAGTTGGTGGGATCATGGTCTGATTACTGAATTGTTGTTGCTTTTGTAAATGCCAGCAATTTTGGATAGGATGCTTTCCTCAGCAAAATGTACATTGAACACCCATTTGTTTGGATGATAGATATTCCGTATCAAAATGACCTTGTCCCTTACAATTATTACACCATACATTAGGTCTTGTATTAGAAGGCTTATATCGTTTCTTCTTAACTTTAGTCAAATTCATGACCAATTCTTCCATCTTCTTTGTTAGATAAAATAACAAGGCTTCATTTGGATCTTTAATAGTCACATTTGTGAACAACTCTGGTTGTTGATAGGTTGGCAATGTAAAATAAGGTGTCATCGTTATGGGCGCTATTGCTTGGAGTGGTATAGCATTAATTGGTTGTTGCAACATAACATTCTTCACATTGGAGGTAGCCATTTGTGGATAATTATCTATCAATACATTTCTCGGTTGTATTTGTTGGCTTCCTGAACTTGGAATCATTGTCGCTTCCACTGTTAATAATTGGTCATAATGACATTCTTCTCACATCTTTCTTTGTGCCAATGATGCCTCCATCGTAGCTGGTCAAGCCTCTTTTATAAAAAATTTTAATTCTAGTGGATGCAAACCATTGATTAATATCGACAATATAAACATATCTGGCATTTGATTATTTGACCATTTACAAAGTATATCCGTGATTTTGCCATACTAGGACTCTATGTATTCTCTTGCAAACATCTTGCTATTCATAAAACTTTCTCAAAGCCGATCTTCAAATCCAATTGATCTAAAATGGATTAGGAAGGTATTCCTCAAGGCCTCCCAATTGGAAAATCTACCCACTGGTTGCCGAATATACCATTCAAAAGCTGTATCTTTTAAAGTTGCTGGCAACCATCTCAATCAAATGTCTTCAATTCTACCATTATTAGCCATGCTGGCTGTCAAGAATTGAGATATATGGTGATCAAGATCAGAGCCTGGCCAACCACTAAAAGTAGGTAATGGTGCCACACTTGTAGTTCGGTCTCCTACTACTCCCATTTGTACTGCAATTGGTACTTCTAGCACTCCCGTGGCCATTGGTGTTATCATTGATCTCCTTATTATTTGAATTTGAATTTTTCTTCTTTTGATTTTACTTGGACCTACAATTCTTTTTTGTCGTTCCCGTAGGATATTTCTTATGCATAATTGCTCCTGTCTTTCTTTTGCTTGTCAATTAATACTTTGATAATCCTCCTTTTTATGATTATCACTCATAATCTTTCATTCTTCTCATACAATCAATTTCTAACATTTCATATTGTTATCATTTCCTTAGCAGCGGTGCCAAAATGTTGTTCTTGTTGCATTCAAGCTTCGATATACCAAAGCAATTGAACTAATAGAGGTAGGTTTGAATACGGGAAAAGACTAGTTATATGAATTAGGTCTGTTAATATCACAATTGACTATACTTTGGATATCTGAAATCAATTATCAAACTACAAAACACCAAGGCTTACTACTTCTGTCTTGATTCAACAGATAATCCATTCTACGACTCTCAATTCAACAATACTTCTCTCAATCACAATTCTTCATAAGCAAATAATAAAAGCAAAGAAAACAAAGAGGTAGCACCAAGCTTACCCCGATTTACGACTCTCACAATCTAGCTCTCGACTTTCTTTCTTCAATCTATTTATCCTACCAAAAAGATGATCCATCGGCCAAGGGATTCCAAAGTTTGTGACCCTTTGAATTCTTAACCATTTATTCTACTTACAACCTACTATTACCAACTAAACTGCCTAATCATTAATTTAATTCTCAAGGTTGTCAATAATCAATCAGTAACTTACTACAAAGTTTATTTATCTATTCTACACATCTCTTTAAGGAAGAATATCCAATCAACAAAGAAATAAAGTACTCATATTTGAAGCACCAAAAAAGTTTATAATGAATCCCGATCCTAGGACATCTTTGATAGAAACTGAAGTTGCTAAGATTTTGCATCTAAAACAGATTGCGGATGAAACACCTGATGGCTTCAATGATGCCCCTAGAATTACAAGAGTTCCTATTAATGAGGCTCAAAATGCACCTGCTTAGATTGCAATGCCATTGACTACAATACCTCAAGTTATAACAACAACAACTAAAAGAACTCGTAGACCAAATAAGCAACCACGTAAAAAGAAAGCTATAAAATTGACTAATCCTCGTATTATTTCTCAAAAAATTGCCTCACATCTTGTAGGACTACCAATTCATGATGATATATCCATACATAATGTACCTTCAATTCTTATGAAAAACAATCTTAGAATTGGAAGGAATAAGAACAAGTTGAGTAAAGAATTATCTATTTTGTATTGTGCTACAGATGATATTTGGGACAGACCATCTATTATGGTAGATGAATCATTTGCATATATGATTATAGAAGCTCTTTTTTGCAAAGAAGATGATCTTGAATCTCAAATCATCGAAGAGGTGATGCGTCGCTCAGATTGGTCAAAATAGAAAACTACTATTGAGGAAGAGTATGCCTCTTTGCGTAAGAGAAAAGTCTTTGGTCGAATTGTAGACACTCTTACATCTCGCCCTGTGGGATATAAAATGGTATTAATACACAAGCGAGATGCTCAAGGCCAAATAATCCACTATAAAGCTCGTCATGTTGCTTAAGGATTTATTCAATGATTTGGCATTGATTATGAATCCACATATTCTCCAGTCATGGATTCAATTACATTTCGATATATTATTGGAATGACAGTTCATGCCACCCTTGAGATGCATCTCATGGATGTAGTAACTGCATATCTATATGGTTTTCTTGATGCAAATATTTATATGAAAGTTCTACATGGCTTAGAAATAGGAACTTCAAATCGACCCGCTATAAGAAAATATCGTGGTATTAAATTATGTAAGGCCTTGTATGGTTTAAAACAATCCGGATGCATGTGGTATCAATGTCTTTGAGATTATTTAATTACAAATAATTTTATAAGTGATCCACTAATCATTTGTTTGTTTATCAAACGAGATAAAACTGATTTTGTGATCATCACTATATATATTGATGACCTTAAATTAGTGGGTACTACATTTACATGTGTTATAGCTACAAACCTACTTATACATGAATTTGAGATGAAAATACTAGGAACAACAACTTTCTACATTGGTCTTCAGATTATGCATTTAACAGATGGTAGCATTTTTCTCTACCAACTAACGTATATTAGACAAATCTTGTAAAGATTAAATATGATTGATGCTTATCCATTGTCCACACCAATGGTTGGACATGGTTGTGATGGTCATGATCCGTACTGTCCATGTAAGGAGGAGGAGGAAATACTGAGAGACCAATATCCATACCTCGCAACAGTTGGAGCACTTTTGTATTTAGCCACATCTACAAGATCAGGTATTACATTTGCAATTAGTGTTCTTGCAAGACATAGTGCACGTTCAATACTATGACATTGAAACGGCATGAAATATTTATTACATTATTTAAAAGGTACTAAAGACTTGGCACTATACTACATTCAATCTGCAGATCCAAAATTGGTTGGATATTGTAATGCAGGATATAAATCTAATATTGCAACAACTAAATCTCAAACAGGATATATATTCTTCAAACATTGAGTTGCAATATCATGGAAATCAATGAAACAAACAATAACTATAACTTCATCCAACCATGCAGAAATTATTGCCTTACATGAAGCATCTCGAGAATATATTTAATTGCGATCAATTGATAAATTCATTCAAACAACCTATGGATTTTCATATGATGATTCTCCAACTATTTTGCATGAAGATAATAGTGCTTGTATTGTATAGATGTAATTTGGTTTCATTAAAGGCGACAAGACAAAGCATATTGATCCAAAGTATTTTAGTTATACCCATGACTTGATTACTGATCAAGTACTTATAATTAAGAAAATTGAATCTACAAATAACCTTGTTGATCTCTTCACCAAAGCTCTCCCATTAAGCAACCATCTTCGACTTTTATATGGCATTGATATGCAGCGACTTGCTCTTCTTGAATAAGAAAGTTAATGAACTCTTTAAATAATTAAAGAAAATGATGTTGTACTCTTTTTCCTTCATCTATGGTTTTGTCCTTAAATAAAATAAGGTTTTTCTAGATAAGGTTTTAATGAGGCAACAAATGTTGATCTTGTAAGATCATAGAAAAGTATAGATCATAATTCTATACAAATTTTATATTATATAAATATTATGATGAACGAAGAGGAGTGTTGAGATCATTAAATGTAACAGGCACTCTCCATAATATTTACTGTAGACTACAAAAAATACTAAAGCTACAATATTTAGAGTCTAGTGGAGAAGTATTGTTTATCTTCTCCTCTTTTCTCATCTTGAATACGAGACACAACCAGATGAACAGATTTTTTTGTGTGAAGCTCTTTCTCCTTACAAACCCTCTTGTGTGTATAACTTACTACTACTCTTGTGTGTGTATGACTTACTATTACTCTTGTGTCTTTCTAAATATTCTCAACAGTTTTTAAGGTGTCTTTTAGAATTTGGTCATCCTTTATGATTCACCTCAGAATTTTTTTTTTTTTTTTTGTGAATGACTGGCATAGCGGTGTCGTGTTGTAACACAAGTATACCGTGAAAATATAAAAAAAAAGGGACTTTTAATAATGTTCAGTTACCTCGAATATTGGGTCAACGACCAATTTCAGAGCAAATACTGAGAGGCTAGGGTCAGTCACCCCTTTACAGTGAGTCAGGGCATACTGAAATGCTCCATTCGATTCCAATAACGGGAGTCAGCAGAAAGAGAAAGGACCAATTCAACGATGGGTGTGCCTGGTTCGAAGAGCCAATTGGATCCAATATCAAGACATCCAATCCAGATCCTATTACGGGCTTCTTATCCAATATGAGACCTGACTTGGTCGGGCAACCCAATGCGGTCCGATTGCGGGAACATCCAAGTCTTACTACGGGCCTCTTAGCCAATATGAGACCTGAATTGGTAGGGCGACTTAATGTGGTCCCGAATACGGGGCTCCGATTCCATTTCAGGCTGTTTCGTCCTTTGTGTTGTTCCATTCTTTGTGCTGTTCCGGGAACGTCCTTTCGATAAAAGGATCTCTTAAAGGTAAAAATGGAGGAGAAAGCTCTGACGGCGAGAGCCAATTTTGGATCCAAGACATAAGATTGAAGAAATTCAGAGGCTAGGGTTTGAAAGAGGGGAGAATTAGCGTTAAATGGGAGGATAGGTTAAGAAATGAAAGGGGAGAGAATAAGTTTTTTAGAAGGGTCGAAGAGCTAGCTTCATGCTTCGGAGAAGAAAAGACAGAGAATTGGGGTTTTTTTTCTTCATAGGGTTTTGGGAAGACTGAGGCAATCGTTGCTGAAGTCAGTATTGTACTGGTGAATCGGGATTTTAATGAAGTGGGTATGATTACTCTTGACTGTTTTGTGAAATCGAATTATGTCTGTGATGAAGAATTAAAAGGGTGTCTATAGGATTGAGTATGCAGAGTGAATGAAATTTATTGGATTAATCTAACAAGACAGTCAGTGGATACAAGATTGTGAGTATAAAGCAGTATTGAAGATTAGCAGTTCGGGTTGTTTGACATTCTCTGTAACGTCTAGAGACCTATCGGTTGGGGCAAAAAAGGATTTCGGCGAGCAGTCGAAGGACATCTATATAGATTTATGGTATATTCTTACAGTTGTTTATATTCCAACAGTAAAAAACCGATAGACTGCTTGAATATTAGCGAATCTCCATACTACCTTCTACAGCCAGACGCCTGACGCGTTCTCGAGCAGGAAAGCACGTAATACAATAGCGGTGTCATGTTGTGGTTTGGCTACTATATAAAAATAATGTAATTATGTACTTAATATATAATTTATTAAGTAATATGGTAAGAGCCATATTAATAGATTTTAGTTGGTTGTAGAATATAATTTGATTATTATCTTGAAAAGAGGTTGTTTAAAAAGGTTATTATAGAATTTGTATAACTTTAATTTTCTTTTGATAGTGGCTTTTAAGATTGTTTTTGGTTGATAGTAACTTCTAAATATTTAGAATCACCTTTGTTAGACATTGGTGAGCTTTGAAAACTTCTTTTGGTTCTTCTATTTGGTGTTTAGAGCATAAATTATATAAATCTTATAAGAAAAAGGATTGAAGAAGGATTTTGGTAGCACAAGGAGTAATTAGGGCACCAATATAGATGAATGGAGATGAATAATGAAAATCTCCATTCCCATTGGTCAAAAATCATGACCAATGGGCTTTGAGGAGGCTGCCCGAGGCCATATTAGGGATTAGGGTTAGTTTCTCGAGGCCATTCGAGTTTTGAAGGCTAGGGTCAGAAGGTTTAGTTTTTTGGCTATGGTTTTGGTGTAAGTTTTGTGTCATTTGGGGTTTTTATGAAGAAGTTATGGGCGCTCAAAGTTAAGGTGTTAGTTTTTGGACCTACTGTCACTCTTTGGAGCATTGCGCACGCATACAGATAGCAAACGAGGATCGGCGACTGGATTTGGAGAGAGCACTTTTTCGGCTACAATTTATGCCTACTGTGTGTCAAATTCCAAGCTTTGATGAAGGAGATATTGGCAGTTGAAGTCAGCACTTGGAATCTAAGGGTAGTAAGTAGCCCGATTTACTTGTACTTGTGATTTGAGCTATATCTTAGACAATTTGACGAGGTTTTGACTCAAAATTTCCAAGATTGTTTATAATCTTGTTATAAAGCTTTCTACATAAGTTTTTTGGAATTTGGAGTTTGGATTTTGAGATATAGGGAAAATAGTTTTCGGGTGCTTGTAAGTTAGGGTTTTGTGCACCTGCTAGGGTTTCTAAGATGCTGAAAGATTGGTGATAGATGTACAGTTCATTTTTGTTGTGGTAAGGGTTATGAATAGCATCTATCTTAAGTAGAAATTTGAAACAAACTGAATGGTTGAATCGAGATATATGATATCTTAAAGTCTGATGTAAAAAGATCTTTGTGGGAAGAAAAATATTTTGAAGGATTTTAATATATTTTGAGTTTTTATACAAAGCAAAGAGGATTTTTGGGAGCTAAGGCATAATATACAAGTGAAACCTAAATTCTCTACAGCTAGATATCCGGTGTATTCCCAGATAGCAAATCACGCCATATGACAAGGGGTAGCAAACGATTTTGAACACTTTTTGTCTTTGCCAAAATGGATGCGCATGGATTGGTGTTCATTTATTATAACCCTTAACTAGATATTTGTGTTCTGGTTTCGAATTTAGCAATTCTGTTCTAACAAGTTCCGTACATCTGTCGTAAATTCTTGCCACGATGGATTGTAAATGGATAAGTTCTGGACGTGAGAGTTTGGTAGGTTTGTCTTGTAGTTTCATTTATTTATTTATTTTTATTTTTTGATATGATGATATTTGTATTGGTCTTGATTTTAGTTCTAATCAAAATATGTCAATAACGGTAGTGGTATATTATCTAGAACAACATTAAACAATCAAGATTGCAAATTTTTTTTAGTCAGCAAATTGTGAAATAATTTAAGAAATCAATGTTCATTGTGATTATTTGGTATGAGAATCATATTAGTATGCACAAATACAAGGTTTTAAATTCAAGTCATTTTTTTGCATGGTAAATTAGAAAATATAAATGAATTAGATATAGATGTGATTATTCTAGTCTCTATCAATTATCATTAATTGATAGATGCAAGGCTTTAATTCTAATTATGTGATAGGCAAATTATTTATGAATTTTTTTATATATAATTATGTATATATATATATATATATATATATATATATATATATTATTATATAATACATGATTTTTGATTAATTTCAAATGATAAGATTATTTTATTGTTCGATATAATAATTATTTAATAATTACAAGTGGTTTTGGTTCATATGGTAAAAATAATAATAATAATAATAACATTCATTACACATTTTTTTATAATTTTCTATTCTATCTTGATAATTAAATTTGTAATCCTATAATATATCATCTTATTTTAGAATATAAATACTAAGAATTTTTTTTTACTTGCTTGAACCATTATCTTTATAAATAAGATAAAGAAATTTTAAAGAATGTACAAAAAAAAAACCAATTTTCTAATAAACATCAATATCTTATGAATACTAAATAACTTCAAAGACAATATAAAAGACTTTAATTTTTAAATCTTTGATTGGATAAAATTTAAAAACTTCCATAAATTAGATTCATACTTTGAAATATAATTCTAAAGGATGTAAGAAAAAAATATAACAAAATACAATTTTTTCCTACATAGCATGATTTTAAAGACATGAATCATAAGAAAACTCTAAAGAAGCAATTTACTTTTGTAGCACTCAAAGAGAGAAAATAGACAAATCAAAAATAGATTTAAGTTAGAAACTAGAATATCTTTTGTCAAATACAAAGAGACTAGAGATTCTTAAGTTAGAAGAAGAACAAAAGAAAGTCATAGAAAAGAGTGAAAAAAGGCTCATTTTTACTTTCAAATATATATATATATATATATATATATTTATATATATATATATTATAATTAAAGAAATATGTGGCAATATTTTATAGGTCACTTGATACATATCCAATCTAGAGAATAAATGTCTAATTTCTAAGGTAACTATCAAGGACATGAATCTCTAAGAAAAAAATCTTCAATATATTCTTGTGTCACTAAAAAGAACTAGAAAGTCATTCAAAGATGACATTGTATTGAACTAGAATGGCTATTGCCAAAAACAAGAAGACTAGGAAGTCTTGAAATAAGACTAAAGATTAGAAAGGCATTGATAAGAGTGAAGAAGGCTTCACGCTTACCTCCATATATACTCCTAACTAAGAACTATGTGGTAATGTCCTACAGGACTTCTAAAACATGTTGACTTTGCAAGACATGTATCTTAATTTACAAGACAAGTTTTTTATATGTACGCCACATAGTTAACTTATTCTATAAGCTATCAACAAGTGGTTAATTTGTTGACCAAGTTTCTAACCTACCAATCAACTACAAATACATGTAAAGTCAAAGCAGCATCTATGAAGCTTTTAAGAAGCTTTTCTAGAGAATATTATGAAATTAACCTACTTTTATCTATTTTTACCTACTTCTATTTAATCATATAGATATTTATTAGAATATATATATATATATATATATATATATATATATTTGCAACAACAACTTTTCAATAAGTGTACCACATTGCTAATTAATAATACAAGTGACAAATATGTGCAACATATAGTCAATTTTTTTATCAAGTTTTTAATCTATAAATCACTTATAAATATTTGTAAAGTCAAATTTACATCTATAAAGCTTTTAAGAAGCTATTTCATAAGATAAAATTAAAGTTATCAATTTTTATTTTTATATGATTCTTTTTATTCAAATAATTATAGTATCAAAATTTATGTTTGTGATATTATTCTTCTTTTAGAAGTAAGTTAAGTAAAGAAAAATAATCATATATTAAGGAAGTCAAAGATGTAGCAAATTATAATTGCCACATATTATGATCCTTGTTCTTGTTAAAGATAGTTGATAGGTACTTTCAATTATTAGTAATATTTCATATTAAAAGAAAAAAACCACCTATTATTTAATTATTGATAAGAACTTCATAACTTCTATTAAGTATAATATTTGAAGTATCATTAGGAATAGTTTTTACTTGTAATATAATCACCAAAAATCAAGAATCTCTTTTAAGATTGGAATATTACATACATTTTATTTTACCATTTATTTCAAAAAGAATATGTTACTTTTAAAGATCTTTATTTCTATTATGTTATCTTGAAGGATGTAATAATTTTAATGAATTTTTTAATAATTTATTAAAAAATAATTATTAAATTAAATTTATTGGTTTTTAATTTTCTATCTCTTTAATGCCATAAAGATAGAAAAAAAACCACAAACAATGATAGAGAATAGAAAACAATCTTTATTGAACTTCCTTTACTTAACAACAAAGAATTTTTTCACTCTTTTATCTTGGTTTTGCTGGATGTATCATAAACATACATATTTATCTATATAAGAAGTACTAGATAAAAGATAAATATAGAAAAATTTGATATTATCTTGTGATGAAGCTTTATGGATTCATATTTGACTTTATACATATTTTTAGTTAATTGATGGGTATCAAAGACATAAATCTTGAAGAATCAAAAAATCAAGTCACTCTTATATCATTAAAAAAGATTAAATAATTACTCAAAGATAATAAAATATTAACTTAGAATGGCTACTACCAAAGACAAGAAGATTAGAACATCTTCAAATAAATCTAAGGATTACAAAAGGGTTGACAAATATAACAAAGGCTTCACTCTTGCATCTATGTATACTATTTAACTAAGAACTATGTAGCAATGTTTTATAGGACCTCCAATATATTTTGACTTTACAAGACACATATTTTAACTTGTAAAGAATTTTTTTTATATATGAGCTATATAGTTAACTTACTCCATAAGCTACTAATATGTGTGATACATGGTTAGCTTATTGACCAAGTTTGTAACCTACCAATCAACTACAAATACATATAAAGTCAAAACTGCATCTACAAAGTTTCTAGGAAGCTTTTTTAAAAGATGTTATGAAATTAATTTACTTTTATTTACTTCTATATAATTATATAGATAATTATTTGAATAAATACATATATTAATGACATTACCCCTCTTTCTAGGAATGAGTTCCATAAAGAATGATCATCATATGTTAAAAAAATATAAGATGAGGTAAATTTTGTGTACAACATACTCTGATCTTTATTCTTTTTGAAGTTGGTTGATAGATCCTCTCATCCATTGATAGTGTCTTATATGAGGGCATAACAACTACCTTCATATTGGATCATTGTTGAGGCCTTTATAACTCCTTTCAAATAAAACATTTGAAACATTGTATGGAGTTATTTCTATCTCTTATAAAATCACCAAACATCAAGAGTCTCTTCTAAGTACATAATACCTAATATGTACATCCACTAATATCATATCTGTACCAATGTACAAGATATTTCAACCTATTTTGGTATTGTCTTAAATTTGAGATTTTTTCTATCTCAAACTTTTGATTATTATCCACTTCTACAAAAAGAGGTGGCATTTGTCTTCTTTCTAGAGATATTTATCATCTTCTATGGCTCAAAAAGAGATATATGGAATACATGATGGATCTTCATAGACTTCGATAGATGTAATCAATAAGCAATATGATTGATATATTCATAAATAAGAAAAGGTCTAAGCCTACAATAGTCCAACTTGTCATAGGAATGAGTAGTCTTGATATTGTGACAAAGTAACCCTACTTTATCACCCTCATTAAATTATGATTGTTCTTTGTAATAGGCATCTATTGTCATGATGTAGCATAGCTAATAGGTAAAAGAGTGAAGAAAATATTATGTTATAAAAGATCTTATTTCAAAATATTGTAGTAAATTATCTTAAAAAAATAGATAATAGTCAAAAGATAGCAAAATTAAAAGTGTGGATGATGCCTTCTTACAAAGTAGGCTTCTACTTATTTTGTAGAGCGATGAATAAGGAAAAACAAGATAGATTAGAAAAATACAGAATATAGAAATATGAATAAGAGAGTTAGGAGTTGATTTTAGCAAACATTACCTCAAAAAAATAAGAATGGATATCCAAAAAGAATTGGATGCCAACAAAGATCAAAATTAGACTTTAAGGCACAAAATTAGAGTTTGACTAGAATTTGATTAAAGGTTTTTTTAAAGATTTGATTATAATTTATTTAAGATTTGATTAGAATTCATTTAGGATTTGATTAAGATTTGTTTAAGATTTTATTAGAATTTGTTTAGGATTTCATTTGGATTTTTTTGAAATTTAAATAGAATTATTTTAGGTTTTATTTAAGATTTAACTAGGATTTAATTATGATTTATTGAAGATTTTATTAGTAATTTTTAAAGATTTGATTAGGATATTTTAAGAATTTTTTAAGGATTTGATTAGGATTTTTCTAGAATTTATTTAAGATTTGATTAAGATTTGACTAATATTTGATTAGAGTTTGTCTAGAATTTTGATTAACATTTAATTTAAATTTAATTAAGATTATTAAAAAAATTATTGTATTTTTTTATAATTTATTTAAAAAATTAATTGAAATTGATTAATATTTGATTATAATTATTAAGCTTTAATTAAAATTTATATATGATTCTATTAGAGTTATTATAACTTATTGTTATAATTTTTTTTTACCTTCCACGACCAAGTACTAAGCGCATTCTGAAGCAAGACTTCATATGATACAACATTGTATGGATTTTTTGTCATTCTTGGGTTTCTTTTAATTGTGCCTTCATAGTTGCATATAGCTCTGATAAATAATTAACCAAATCTTCTATTATATAATTATCAACTTTTAGAAAGTCAAAAGTATCAAGTTGTAGATCATAACTATAATTGGCAAAGAAAAGTGTTTATTGAATAGAAAAATGTACTAAATTATTATATGCAAACTTTGGTAATGGAAAAAGAGCTATCTAATTATTTTGATGATAATTGTTGGTATACTTCAAATAATACTCTAAAACTTGATTCATCTATTTTGTTTGCTCATCAATTTGAGGATAGAAGGCCAAAGATAGTTTTATATCTACTTTCAAAATTTTAAAAAAGGATTTTCTAAAAACTTAATAAAAATTATTTCTTTTTATCCTATGTAATATCTTTGAGCAATCCATGATAGCAAAAGATGTTGTCAAAGAAAAGCTTAGTTGTTTCTTCACCTAAAATATATTTTGTACATGCTACAAAATTTACCACTTTAGTGAAGCAATCTACAATCATGAATATAGAATCATATGAAGTTGAATTTAGAATATCTGTATTAAAATCTATAGAAATAAAAAACCATGATTATTTTGATATAAGTAATGGTTGGAGAAGTTTATAAGGTCAATAATGAAGAATTTTTTATTTTGAGTAAATTTCACATAATTGTACAAATTATTTCACAACCTTTCATATTTGCAGTTATTAAACATCTTTAGATATAAGCTCTAAAGTATTATTGTATCCAAAATATTTGGCTATTGAAAAGACATGACTTTTTTGAAGAATAAGTAAATATATTTTTCTTTCTAGAATATATAGGCAACATTTGAAATAAAACAGGTTGTTCTTGAACTTGAACTTCAAAGTATCATGAGACTTAGAAGAAGTATTCTTGATATCATAAACAAAAAGATTAGAGAATAAAATTGATTGAATTTCTTTAATATAGGTTAAATCAATAATCAATGTTGATTTTTTTGCTCAAAAATAAAATTCCTCAAGTTATAAGATGACCATGCTTTGTTGATTAAAAGCTATATTTCTTTCTTTTGGTAGAAGATAAAAATGTTTAAAGCATGCATTTGATAAATCTTATTGTTTTTTATGTCAATATGTGATTTCAAAATCAAATCTTAAAAATAATATATTCTAACGAGCTTGGTAGCGATTCAATATATATATATATTGACATGAAATATTTGAGATTCTTGTAATTTATATACATGGTTATTGGACTAGAAGAGCCATCTAAATAATAATACCATTCCTTAAAAGAATCCACAATTGTAAGAAGTTATTTATCAAGGATTTTGCAGTTGATATTTGTTATTGAAAATTTCTAAGAATAAAAAGGTATTAGATGGAATTTGTTATCTACTCCTATTTGTGACAAAACCACAATCAAGAAAAATTTTGATGCATTTATTTCCATAAAAAATACCTTGAAGAAGTCAATGCAATATAAGATTGGTATAGAAGTAAATTCCTTCTTCAAAGCATCAAACGATGCTTTGGCTTTTTTATTCCACGAAAATTTGTTTTTACAAGTTAAACATGTAAATGTGGCTATAATTTGAAAAAAAATCTTGATAAAGATTTGGTAGTAATTTACAAAGTCTGAAAAGCATTCTACATTTCTTACTATTCTTTGATTCTTTTAATTTATGATAGTCTAGACCTTTTTTGGATCCATCATTAATTCTTTGTTAGAAATTATGTACATCAAGAAGTCAATATGAGTAGTATGGAATATACACTTTTTTAATTTAGCATATAATCTTACATCTCTAACTTTTTGTAACATATGATAAATATGAAGTTTATATTTTTTTATATTTTTAGAGTAGATTAGAATATTATTTAAATAGTAAATAATGAAAATATTAAGAAACTCACAAAAAATATCATTCATGAGATTTTGAAAAGCAATTGGTGTATTTGTGAATCCAAAAGACATGACATTATACTCAAATTTCCATATTTAGTTTAGAAAGCAATCTTCCATTTATCTCTTTTTTTAATAAAAATCAAGTTGTATATTCCTCTTAGATCTAATTTTGTATAGAACTTTCCTTGATTGAATTGATTAAAAAGTATTAAAATTAAAAGTAAGAAATATCTATTCTAGATGGTGATCTTATTAAGTCCTTAATAGTCTATGCACATCCACAAATATCCATTATTTTTTTTATAAATAAGATAGAAGATCTTATTGGAGATTATAAATGACATATGAAGTTTTTAGCTAAGTTCTTATCAATATATTTCTTTTGTGCATACAACTCATTTTATAATAAGTTATAGATTGATTCAAATGCTAGTTGAGCTTTTTTTTTTAAATTAATTGAATAAGCATAGGATTAATGCATTGAAAGAACATTTGCATTTTTTTTTTTAAAAGGTCTCAAAAATCTTTATATTGGTTAAGGATATTACTTGACATCTTTCTACTATCAAAAAAAGATGGCATATATGGCAAAAGATGATCCTTCTTTTGTCCCATGCATGAAACCTCTTGAACCTATTAATAAAGATTTTGATATACTAGGCTCATGTATTTTTACTTGACTAATTATTAAGAACATGAATCTCAAAGAAAGAAATCCTCAATACACTCTTGTATCATTGAAAAGTATTAAGAAGTCATCCAAAGATGATATAATATTGAATTAGAATAGCTATTGGTAAAAATAAGAAGACTAGAAAGTCTTGAAATAAGACTAAGGACTAAAAATGCATTGAAAAGAGTGAAGAAGGCTTCATTCATACCTCCATATATACTCCTAAATCCATATATACTCTTAATTAGAAACTTTGTGGAAATATCCTATAGGACCTCTAAAATATGTTGACTTTGCAAGATCCATATCTTAACTTACAAGATAAGTTTTTTTATATGTACTTTACATAGTTATCTTATTTTGTAAGCTATAAAAAGGTGGTTATCTTACTGACTAAGTTTCTAATCTATTAATCAACTATAAATATATATAAATTCAAAGCAACATTTATGAAGCTTTTAAAAAGCTTCTTTAGAAGGTATTATGAAATTACTTTAATTTTATTTACTTTTACTAACTTCTATTTAATCATATAGATATTAACTAGAGTATGCATGTATGTCCATCACATTATCTTCCCTTTTAGGAATGAGTTCCATGAGGAAAGGTCATCATGTGTTGATGAAATTCAAGATGTGATGAATTATATTTGCCACATATTTTAATATTTATTTTCTTTGAATATAGTTGATAGGTCCTCTCAACCATCAAAAGTATCTTATATCAAGGTGGAAAGACCATCTTATTATTTGATTGTTGTTGAGGCCTTTGTAACTTCAAATAAAACATTTGGAACATCATCAGGAGTTGTTCTTATTTTTAATAAAATCACCAAATATTGAGAGTGTCTTTCAAGGTTGTGATATCAAACACATTGTATTTGCCATCTATTTGACAAAAGACATATCATTCTTGAGGATTTCCATCTCAATTACGTTATCTTAAAGGTTGTACCAGTTGCAATGTCTTATTTGATATGTTAATAAGTCATACCTCTTGTATTAAATCTATTAGTTATTGGTTCTTTATCTCTTTAGGATGACAAATAAAAAGAAGATATAAAGAGAAATAGAAGATAGAATGCTATCTTTTTTGAATCTTGTTTCTTTTGTAGAAAAGATTTTCTATTTTTCATCTTGGTTTTATTAGATATTGTTGATGAAAAGCCTCAACTTTTTTTGCTAAATTTATAAGATTCTTTACTGGCTCCTATATATATTCATTGATATCATAACTAGAGCAATGAATTAGATGTTTCAACCCATTTTGGCATTGCCTTGAATCTAAGACTTTTTTCACCTCAAATTCTTGATTATTATCCACTTTCATAGAAAGAAGTGGCATTTGTCTTCTTACATAGATATTCAATTTCTTATATGACTCAAAAAGAGTTATATAAAATACGAGGTAGATTTTTATAGATTCTAATAGATATAAACAACAAGCAATAGAATTGACTAATTTATTAATAAAAAAAGGTCTAAGCCTTTAATAGTCTAATTTTTCAAAAGAATGAGTAGTGTTGATATTATGATGAAATAACTATACCTTATCACCACATTGAATTGCAGTTGTTTTTTGGAATAGGCATCTACATTAGTCTTTTGTTGTTCTTGAGCTTTCTTTGATTGTGCCTTCATTATTACATTTGGTCTAACAAATGATTAGCCAAAACTTTTACCATAGGATAATCAACTTTTGAAAAGTCAAAAGCATCAAATTTTGGATGATAATCATAATTGACAATAAAAGATATTTGTTGATTGAAAGATTGTATCAAATTATTGTATGTAAATTCTATTAATAGTAAAAGGATTATTTTATTATTTTGATGATAATTAATAGTATACTTCAACTATTATTCCAAAACTTAATTCACTTCTTCTATTTGTCCATCAATTTGAGGATGAAAAGCCATAGAGAGTTTTATATCTATCTTTAAAATCTTGAAAAATATTCTCTAAAATCTTGATATAGATTGAGTCCTTCTATTGGATATAATATCTTTGGACAATTATGTGATAGCAATAGATATTGTTAAGAAAAAACTTAGTTATTTCTTCACTTGAGATAGATTTTTCATATGGTATAAAATATGCCATTTTAGTAAAATGATCTACTACTACAAATATAAAATCATATAAATCTTAGGTTAAAAAATTTGTAATAAAATCTATAGAAACAGAAGATTATGGTTTTTTTAGAATAGATAATGGCTAAAGAAGTCCATAAGATCGATGGCAAAGAATTTTGGATCTTGAAGAAATATCATATGATTGTACAAAGTCTTTGATTGCCTTCTATATTTGAGGCCATTAATAATGTCTGGATATTAGATCTAAAGTCTTTTTGTATCTAAATTGTTTGATTATTAGAAAGCCATGATAAATTTGAAGATTTCATAATCGTACCTTGTCTTCTAGAATGTATAATTGTCCCTCAAAATAGAGTAGGTTATTTTTGAACTCGAACTTAGAAGTATCATAAGGCTTAAAAGAATAATTTTTAATATCATAAATAAGAAGTTTAGAGGATATACTTAATTGAATTTATTTGATAGAGGTTGAATCAATTATCAATGTTTATTTTATTACTTCAAATTGAAAATACTTTGGCTTCAAGAAAATCATTTTTTTGTTGATCAAAAGATACATTTTTTTTCTTTGGAAATAAGATAAGAATATCTACAAAGGGCGTTCAATAAACCTTGTTGTTTTTTAAATTGATAAGCGATCTTAAAATCAAATCTTGATAAAGATATGTTCCAATGAGCTTGGCAACAATTTAAAACATGTGCCAATATGAAGTACTTGAGGTTCTTGTGATCTGTATATATGGTGACTAGATTCAAGGCACCTTCTACATAATGATGCCATTCTTGAAATGGATCCTTGATTGCAAGGAGCTCTTTGTTGTATATCTCATAATTAATCTTGGTTGTTGAAATTTTTTTGGAATAGAAAGCTATTGAATGGAGTTTATCATCTACTCCTATTTGTGACAATATTGCACTCAAAGCAAAGTCTAATACATTTTTTTCTATAAAAAATATCTTAGAAAAGTCAACATAGTATAAGATTAGTTCAAAAGTAAACTTTTTTTTTTAAAACATCAAACGATGCTTTGATTTCTTTACTCCACTCAAAGTTGTCTTTATAAGTCAAATAAGTAAGTAAAGCTACAACTTGAAAAAAATTCTTGATGAAGTTCCAATATTAATTGAAAAAGCTCAAAAAGCATTACACATCTTTTAATATTCTTAGAATCTTTTAATCTATAATAGTTTGGATCTTCTTTAGATCTATCATTAGCCCTTCATTGAAAATGATATATCCTAAGAAGTCAACTTGAGTAATGTGAAATACTTAATTTTCTAACTTGGCATATAATCTTACATCTTTAAATTTTTGTAATATACAACAAATATGAATTTCAAGCGCTTTTATATTTTTAGAGTTGATTAAGATGTTGTCCAAATAATAGACAACAAAATCATCAAGAAACTCACCAAAGACATTATTTATTAGATGCTAAAAAGTAGTTGGTGCATTCATGAGTCCTAATGCATGATATTATATTCAAAATGTCTATATCTCATTTGAAATGTAGTTTTCCATTCATCTCCTTCTTTAATGTATACTAGATTATATGGTCTTCATAGATCCATTTTAACATAGATCTTTTTTTGATTGAATTGATCAAAAAATCCTAAAATGAAAGATAAAAGATACTTATTTTTGATGGTGATCTTGTTGAATCCTTGATAGTCAAGACACATCCACAAAGATTTGTCTTTTTTCTTCACAAATAAGATAGGAGCTCTGATTGGAGATTTAAAATGGTATATAAAATTCTTAATCAAGTTTTCATCAATGTACTTCCTAAGTGCAACCAACTCATTTTGTGATAGGCTATAGATTGGTCCAAATGGTGGTTAAGCTCATTCGTGAAGATCGATGGAATAATCATAAGAATAATGATTTGAAAGAATATCTACATTTTTTTTTAAAATATGTCCTAAAAATCTTGATATTAACTAAAAATACTATTTGGCATCTATCCACCATTAAAAATGGGCATGGCATATATAGCAAAAGATGATCCTTCATTTGTGGTATGCATGAAAGCTCTCATACCTATCAATAAGGATTTGGATGTACTAGACTTATGTATTTTTGTTTGACTAATGAAATTTTGGATTAAACTATTAAAAAAATTAAGATTTCAAGAAATCCAATCTGATTGAAGATTATATTATTTTAATGAAAATAACCTTAAAATAATCAAATTGAATGGAAATCTTATTATATTAAATATTATATTATTATTATGATTTTTAATTGTTACATCTAAAGAAACAATTTCATATATAACATCTTCAAAAGATAGCAAATGACTATCTATAACTTCTACATGTACCAATTTAGTTTTTTTGATTAACAATATTTCTTATTTTTTAGCAAAATCTTGGTTTATAAAATAGGCTAAGGCTCTTGAATCTAACAAAGCTAAGACTTTGTGATTTTTTGGTCCTAAATAGACTGCTATTGTTACAAAGTAACTGGACTTAGATCCTTATTATAAAAATAAGAGCTTAATCTCTGCTATTCTTTTTTAATCACTTTCTCTAAATGTCGTTGTAAATACTTCTAGGAATGAATTCAAATCACAAAAGAGTTGCAAATCCTTTTCTATTAAATGTGCAAACTAAGAGAGAACTCTTTTTGATAGAAGTATGCTTATGAATTTGATTAAAATAAATCCATCAAGATATTGGAAAAGATGCAACCTTAAATAGAGCTTGACTTGTTACATAATTCCTTGAAATTTGATCTTTTTCTATCAAACTTTTTAAGCATACTAATCCTTATCCCCATCATACTTGTAGAAGCAAAACTCTATGGATTTAGTTTTGGAATTGATCTACTTGCTTTCTTCAATTGTACAACTTCTTGATGTAGCCTTTGAACTTCTTTTATAGGCATAGGAATAATACTCCCATAATTCATATTAGAAATAAGTAAAATTTCTATTCTTAAAGTGTTGGTAAGCTTGTAAAGATGTAGAATAGTTACAAGTCTATTCTTACTTCTACTGCAAGTAGCATCTATAATTTTTCCTTCCATAGACAATTCAAACAAATTCAAAAAATTAAATTAGAGGAGAATAATCTATAATCTCTAATGTCAAATGAAAATTTCCATAAAGTGGAAAAATTCACTCTTTTTAAAAAAAAAATCAATGTTAAAAAAAAGATTATTTGTTTAAAGATGGATAGTGTGTAACCTTAAAAATACAACAATAGAAGTATGGTAATCCACTCACTTTTAAAACAAGAAAAAAATAATAAATTAGCACTCTTATCAAACTATTAAGAACATGAATCTCGAAGAAAGAAATCCTCAATACATGCTTGTGTCATTGAAAAGAACTAAAAAGTCACTCAAAAATGATATATTATTGAACTAGAATGGCTATTGCCAAAAACAAGAAGACTAAAAAATCTTAAAACAAGACTAAAGACTAGAAAGGCATTAACAAGAATAAATAAGGCTTTACTCTTGCCTTGATATATATTCTTAACTAGGAGCTATGTGGCAATATTCTATAGGATCTCTAAAATGTGTTGACTTTGGAAGACACATATTTTAATTTACAAGGCAAGTTTTTTATATGTACGCTATATAGTTAGCTTGTTCTATAAGCTATCAATATATGATTAACTTGTTAATCAAGTTTTTAACCTATCAATCAATTATAAATACATGTAAAGACAAAGCAATATCTATCAACCATATATAAAGCTTCTATAAAAATTTTTTATAAGGTATTATGAAATTTATCTACTTTCATCTACTTCTACCTAATCATTTAGGTATTTACTAGTATATGTATGTATATGTGTAATACTCACAAAATTTTGGATTGAACTACACGAAAAGATTAGATTATAAGAAATCCAATCTATTTGAGGGTTATACTTTTCTAACCAAGATAATTCTAAAATGATTGAATTGGAAAGAAATCTTATGACATTAAATATTACTATGCTATGATGATGTTTAATTTCTACATCTAAAAGAATAGTCTCATAGATAACATCTTCAAAAGACAAAAAATAACTATCTATGACTTCTACATGTATGGATTTAATTTTCTTGACCAGTGATATTTCTTATTTTTTGATAAAATCTTTGTCTATAAAACAAACTAAGGCTCTTGAATCTAATAAGACAAAGACTTTATGATTTTTAGATACTAAATATACATCTATTTTGAAACAAGATGAAAGATTAAAAGAGAGATTAAGACCTTTATTAGATATTGCACATGATTCTAGCTACATGGTGTTGTAGTAGAGAGAATTGCCTCAAGAAAGTGCTAGGCCTCTGACTGCCTCTATATGCTCAAAAAAATTATAAGATTATAAAACACAAATGTGATTTATAGCTTGTTTTCAAGAAGATAATTATATCAAATAAAAAAGTCTAAGATGCACAAGAGTATCCAAGATGTGATTAAATATCCTAAAATCACTTCTATTCCTATGGAAATCCCTTCTATATATGTATCATTCAATAACTTCCAATCTAACCATCCTATTGGATTCAAAATTTTTCACAAGTTAATTTATATCTTTGACTACCTCCATATAAAAAATCAATTATAAATTCATTACAGGACTTTGAATATTGCCTAATTTCTAACAACTACTAAACATGTCAATTTTTAGGCACCTATGCACTAAGACCTTTATATCTCAAAACTCCAAAATTTAAATACTATGAATTTTTCATGTATAACTTTTCAATACAGTTATCTATATTTGTAAAAAATATTGAGCTAAAAATTCATCCAAAAATTCAAGCTATGGAAAAAATCAAAACTTCTATTAAAAACAACTCACTTACAAATCCCAATTTTTTATACTAATTTTTAACAACTCTCTCTCTCTTTTGTTTTAAATTGAAATATATCAATATTTTTACATAAAATATAGTCCTTTATGTTAAATTTCTATCCTCACTTTTCAATTCCTCAAAGCTTTCCTACAACTCTCTTTATGCTCAAAAGAATAATAAAAGGTACAAAAACACATCTTTACTTCAAACAACCATAATTTTCTGATTACCACTCTAAATTATACATTTTTTTCACCAAAATTCTAGTTCAAAATATCAGCTTTTCAAATATAGCCTCTATACTTCAAATGGATTGTCTTCTCTTGAATGGTCTACCTTATTTCAAAGGGGTCGCCCTAAAGTGGTTCTAAACTCCAGTGTAGTTTCAATTAACATCTCAAAGTCCATTGGATATGTCTTTCAACCAATAGAAATAAAGTCTTCTGTCACTTATCTTATATACCCACATGGGATGGTATATGAATCAAAATACTATATCTTTGATTTCAAAGCCCTTCTAAACTTCTTACTAATAAATCCTACAACTTTTATTTTTAATTATTAAATTTAAACTATAAAATTAAATATATTAGATAAATATTTTATTTTATCTTTTTTATTTTTATTTTTATTTATTTTTATTTTTATTTTTTTTTATTTTTTTATTTTTTTAATTACAATCCAAATCTCATAATATTTTACTTTATTTTTATATATATATATTTTTTTTCTAATATAACAACGGTGTCATGTTGTAACACGACTATATGAAAAAAGATAATAATATAGATATTATTATAGAAGAACCTAGTTGAAAGATAAAGTACAAAAATATGGATAAAAAATAGGAAGGTAGTAAAACTTTTAGTAGTAATGGTGTTCTTTTAAAAAAATAGCTTCTACTTAGTTTGTAGGACCATAAATAAGGCAAAATAAGGTAGATTTGAAAAATAAATGATATAGACATCTTTAAAAAGAAATTAAGATTAGATTTTAGCAAAAATTATCTAGAAAAACTAGATATTGATATCCAGAGAAGGCTGGTTACAAACCTAGGTTAAAAACTAAATAGGATTCTTATGAGCATTGGTTTTGGGTGATTTGGATTTGCAATGACTTTGTAAAAGCTTTACAAAGTTAAGTTTGTTTTCAGATGACTTGGATTTTGTGAAATAAATTAGGATTGATGTTTTGGGTGATTTCATGATTTTTGTAATAGATCTACAAGTAAAATTTTGTGAGTTAATAGTTAATATGTGTTGTAAATTTAAGCTTGATCTAATGGTTGAATTGAAGATTATTGAGGTTTAAGTGGGTCAAGGTCTCAAAAAGTAGAATTTTAGGTCTAGTGAGGATTTTTAAGTTTTCTTGTAATCTATTAATTAGATTGGAGTGAAATTTATGGATAAAGATAGTAGACTTGTTTTTCTATGTATATAAAAATTTTGAGATCAATCAAACAATAAAAAGAAGAGATATTGGCTCTAGGAGATTGGCATCAAGGTTAGAGAAGGAAGTCAGCCAATACCTGAGCACATTTTTGAGGTTATTGTCTATTTGGTAATTTCGATCCTTTTCAAAAAATTTGTACTTGTTTTCAACTTAATTATTAAAAAGTGTGAAAATTTTGAATTAAGATCAACAATTAATTTATTAATAATTGAGGTTTAAATTTGTTATAGAAATTACTAGGATTTGGTTAGGATTTGATTTAGGATTTAGGATTTTATTAGGATTTATGTAGGTTTTAAGTTTTAGTTAATTTTTGGCCTAAAGTTTGAATGAAGTCCAATAGAATTTTAATTAGGATTAAATTAAGATTAAATTGAGATATATTTGAGATATATTTGTAATCATTATAATATTTCTTTAAGATTTTTTATTATTTCTTTGTAATTCCTTTGAGGTTTCTTTGAATTTGATTAAAGCTTTTTTAGCATTTTTATGGTCTAATTAGATTTTAGTTAGTATTCTATTAGAGTTAGGATATTATTGTTACAATTTCCATTCTACCTTCTATAGCGAGGTGCCTGGAGCATTTTCAAGCAAGACTTCACATATTATGACAATGGTCTCTATAATAACTAAAAATAATTATTCCTAGACATATTGTCTTCTTTGGCAACCATGCTCCTTATTTTGTAATTGCATTGTTTCTTTGAATAATATTAAGTAGTGAATTTAGCATCTCTATAATGTAAGCATAAATTTTCTTAATAATGTTGAATCTTTTCTTGGTCAATGAAAAATTTACAATATACTATATCAATTTGCATTTGTTCCAATTTTGATGAATAAATTTCTAAAAATTTAAGAGTTTCCATCTTTTACTTGACTTATTTTTGTCATGCCAAATCTTAATTCTTAATGCATTTCAAATAGTCAATTGTCACATCCAATGGCTTAAGAAATAAATTATTCCAAAAAATCTACTTTCAGCATTGTCAATAATAAATCTTTGATATTATTCTTCAATTTATATCAAAATTGATTGATAAAGATTTATCATTCATGTCCTTGTTACAAATAAGATTTTGGAATTCAATTGTATATATAATAATTGATTGTGATTTTTGACATAAAAATAAGAATTTGATCTTAATTATTCTTTTTTGATTATTTTTTCTAAATGTAGTCATATACACTTCTATAAATGAATTCAAAGCATAATAGAGTTATGAATCTTTTTTCATTAAAGGTCTTAATCAATATTTTGAAGATGATAGATTGATTAAAGATAATATGTCCATGAGTGATTTGTATACTTTTTCTATGGCATTTTTTTACTTCATAGCATCTATGGACTTCATTACATCATACAAACTTAATAGATCAACAAGAAAAGTAATATTAGTATGTTCTTCACTTACTTAAAGAAAGATGTGGTTCTTCTACCTTATACTAAGTTATTTTCTATCTCTCAAAGAATATCTCTTTTTACTTAATGAAGCTTCACCTACTTTCATTCCAAGGTATTTTATAAGCTTCTTCTCTCTTAAAACTTGATTCTTCACATTCAAAGATTAATACTCTTCATCATCATCATCTTCAACACCCTCATTATCTTCATATTTATTCTAGCAATTATAGGCATACAATAGTCTACCTTCTTTAGCTCTTCATCTTGATTTGAATTTCTACCATCATCAATGTCATCATCTTCTTCATCTTTTTTTATTGAACTTGAAGATATCTCTACAAACACACCATTACTTTCATTTGAACACATCTCCAAGTGCTCATAAGGACTCTTATGCTCCAAAAATTCTACATCATGATTCCTTATGATTTTCTTGGTTTTTAAATATATTAGCCTATATGCCTTGATACCTTCACAAAATCTAACAAATACATATTTTGTACCTTTTGTATTAAATTTGGACCTCATACAATCTGATATTTTTGCATAGGCAATGCATTTAAAAATCTTCATGTATAAAACATAAGATTTCTTAGTACTCCAAGCTTCTTGTAGAATCATTGATGTGAATGCACTTATTGGGCACTTATTCTTTGTATACATTGTATTTATTTTTGTTTTTTTTTTCAATATTCATATCCAAAGTTTTGTACATAAAGTATATTCTTTATCATTTCTATAATAGTACAATTTATTCTTTCATCAATTCCATTTTATTGTAAAATATAGGACGTAAAAGATTGTCTTACAACACCTTGAATCTTCAAGAATTCATCAAAATATTTTGATACATACTCACTTCCATTATCTCTGCATAACACTTTGAGCTTGTTCTTATATTATTTCTCTACAATAGCCTTAAACTCCTTAAACCTTGAGAAAATTTCACTTTTAGCTTTAATAATGTAAATCTATACTTTTCTTGAAAAATCATTAATAAATATCACAAAGTACTTCATTCTTCCAATTGATGGTGTCTTCATTGGTCTACAAATATCAAAATACACAATCTCTAATAATTTTTTTATACGTGATGTAATTCCTCTTGAAAATGAAGCCCTTAGTTGTTTGTCTTGTATACAACCTTCACAAGCAAGTGTCTAAGCTATTTATCATGGATAAGAACTCTTTTATGCATTTGGAATTCAAATGACTAAGTCATTGATGCTAAATTCTAAACTTGTCTTGATCTTGTAGAAAATTAACAAATGCTAGGACTTCTATTCTATCCACCTTCTTACAATTGATGAAGTAGAAGTTGCCATCTCTAAGGCCTTTGGCAATATATTTTGTACCTAATGTCTTTGTGAGTGTAAAATTCACTCATCAATCTAATTATAAGATGGCCTAAATTAAGAGTTGGTTGTAATAGATGGTGTAAAGAAGAAGTAATAAGAACAAGAACAAAAGAAGTAAAACAAAAAATAAGTAGAAAAAGTGTAATCATGCAATTGTACACTACAAAACTATTGAAAATTTGTTTACTAAGTTTTTATCCAATAAAAAGTAAAAAAATAAAAGTAAAAGTAAAAATATATTTATTTATTTATTTATCTTTTCAATGGTATAAAGAACATGTAAATCCGAATTACTATGAATAAGTTATGAAGGTTTAAAAAATAAGAAATAAATAAATAAAAAGTTAAGTAAATAATTTTTACCTCAAAGGTAACTTACTTAAGAGATCAGGAGTTCAAGCCTCACCAAGGCTCATAAGTAGTGTATATGAATTTTATATAGAAACCACGAGGCCTTAGTCTTATCTTCCTAACTATCTTCAAGGTGCTACAACCTATATGGGACTTCTGCACTTCTCTTTTTACAAGTATTATACTAGCTGCTAATCCTTCTATTTTCTATTAGTAGAACCAATAATTTTATATTCTTTTACTTCACCATGGTATTTAAAAACATCCAATTAGCCCAGGAACTTAATATGGCCTTCAAATCTTGCTCCATTTCTTCATAATAGCTTTCGAAGTGATAAAACTCATTTTTATCAAACTCTTAAAAATTACTCTAAAAATTCCTAAAATATTCTACATAAATTCTAAAAATTCCTATAATGGTCTTATAATATTAGTATTAATTAAAAACTATAATTTCTTATATTGATAATTTATATAATAATAAAATCAATCTAAATCTACTATAAATTCTACTTTATATATAACTGACTAAAAAGACATGAGATTCTTTTGCATGCGTCTTTTAACTATTAAATAATATTTATAGTTTTTTTATAAGAAATATGTATAGATAGAAGGCCAATATAAATATAAATCTTAATAAATTTTCCTCAATATTCAATAATAAATAATAAAATATTAAATAAATTAAAATAATTGTCTCTGAGACATACTAAGATTCCATTTCTTCTCTAATAATACTATTTTCCTTCATTTAAAATCTTCTAAGCACATTTTTACCTAAAAATTATAATTTTGGCACTCTACATGCATTCTTTTGTCTTAAAATAATTAGTGAATTAATTTGATGATTCATAGTGTTCACAAAACATCCATTCTTATTAAATTAAATTTTACAACCAAGTGGTATAAGTTTGCTCATTGAAAGGAGGTTCTTCTTCATCTTTGGCATATGTAAGACTTTTTTCAACCTGATTCTCTTGATTTGGTCTTTTACAACAATTTCTACAACAATGGATCCAATTCCAATAGCTTGTACTATACTATTATCTCTCAATCAAACTTTGTTTGCTGGAATTTCTTCACAAGTATCAAGTAAACACTTGTATAGTATCATGTACTTAGTAGCATCTAAATCTACAATCCACTTAGATATAGCAACCATGGAGGCTATTTTACTTGCCATGAAAGCATAATCATCTCTATCAAAGTTATTACAAGTATTATTTATATTCACTTTATTTCTTTTTTTAGCTTTATAGTAATTTTTAGTAAAGTAATATAATTTTTTGTAAATAAAGTAATTTTTATATTATTTTTTGAATTATTATATTAATGAAAATAGCTATTTTTTCTTTCTCTTCAAAATAAAGCTGAATCATCACTTTGAAGCTCTTTTTCTTTTTTTTAGTCACTTCATGGATAAGCCTAAACGTGATATAATTCATGGTAAGTTCTTTCATGTTGATAGACTCCAATGCCATAATGACGTAGTTGTAGGACTCTGAAAGGCTTATCAGCAATGTCAATACAATGTCCTTATCATCAACTAACTTATCAATAAATGCTAGTTGGTTTGCAAGTAATTTTATCTTGTTGACATTAGCCATGACATCATCTTCTTCTCTCATCTTTATTGTTAAGAACTTTTTCTTTTTTCATAGAATGTTGATAAGATTTCTACTTTCATAAATATTGCAAAGAATCTTCCATACTTCTACTAGTCTATTATGAGCAATTATATGCGAAAAATTGATATCATCTAAATTTGATGCAATCATACTAAAAGCCTTTCTTTCACAATATTTATACTCATTTACCTTGATGTGAGTGGATTTTTCTCCTCTCACTTAAATTAGATTTAATTAGATCATAATTTATATCAGAGCCCAATGCTAATTAATGTGGAGATGTAAATCATCTATAAGATAAGAAAACCAAAATGAAATAATAATCAAGATTAATCCAACAACACAACAAGTTAGTTACACTTTTTTATGATTTAATTTTTAGCATTTGTAGTTCATTTAGTTAAGTGCCTTCCAAGTCTTATTCTATCAAACTTAAATCCTAAAAATTATGAATTAAAATAAAATAAAATAAAAACAAAAAAATACCATACTACAGTGCTAGTCTAGGGCTTTCCAAGGTAGTATTAATCATATAAATCGGAATTCTATATAAGAAGTTATCTACGAATGAAGTTCTTATGACAAAACTTCATCTAGAATTAGAAATTCAGTAATAAACAGCCTTAAACATTTAAGTTCAGCACTAACATGATGTTAAGATTTTTTTAAGATAAAAGATGAAAGTTGGAAGATTAAAAAATAAATAAATAAATAAATAAAAATTTAAGTTAGAATTAATAATTAAAAATTAAGTAAAAGTTTAAAAGTAATAAAAGTAAAAGTTGAAGGTTAAAAATAAAATTTTAAAGTTGAAGATTAAAAGTAAAAATTAAAAAGTTTAGGTTAAAAGAAATAAGAAAAAATTAAAAGATCAGATTAATTTTTATTTATTTATTTATTTATTTATTTTGTCCTTAAGGATAAGAATGGATGGAAAGATAAGAATTTAAGATTAATTTCCAAGTGAGATAAAAGTTCTTTGAAATTATTCAATAATATTAATTAATGATAATAAGACGAATGAGTGATAATATATCAATTTAGGTGCTAAGGGATGTGATTAGAGGGTGATTAGGGAAGAAAAAAACTTACATAGAGTATGTCAAGTTGAGGGCAGCAGATCCCTTGATGTTCAAAAATCTGCTAACAATTCTACACAGCTCTTATGTACTTGAAATTTTTTTTGATTGAGGTTGATGTAGAGTTGCTCCTATCAACCAAATTTTATGGTGATCCGAGGTTTGACATCCGAGATGTGTGTTTTCAAAGCAAGGCGACTTGAGCTACATAGGCAGCAGACCCACTTTTACTTTAAAATTCACTTAAAATTAGTTAATAATTTAAAATTGACAAGCATAATTTTTCCTAAAACCAAACTTAGTAGATTTACATTTTCTAAAAATTCCAGAAAAAAAATGTAAGTAAGTACTAAGATATAATTTTTCAAAATTGGTTGTTCAACTTTGCCAAGGCAGCAGATCCCTTCGCATTTAAAAATTCATTAAATATTTGATATAGATTGGAAATTAGTGATTTAAATTTTTTAGTAAAATAAACTTTAGAGTGAGTTCATTTCAACAATCCACATCAAAGTTGAGTCAGAGGTCACCGAGTTATAGATTTTTTAAACCGATGCTCCTACATTGCCAAGGCAATAGATCCCTACCACCTTGAAAACTTGCCAAAAATTCGTCACAAATTCAAATCAAGCATGCCTTATGCCATTACAAAGCTAAGGGTGAGTAGAATCTGCTTACAAAGTTTCATAGAAAGAGAATAAAAAAATAGACTGAGTGAGTAAAAACTGAGTCCATACAAGTTTAAGGAAGTAGATTTGTATTCACAAGTTGGGGGAATATTTTGCCATGGCTTTGCCACAAGAAGATGGAAAAAGAGAGAGGGAGCTCAATCATCCAATCCCTTTTAACTAGGTGGGAGGAGGCCCAAAAGTGGCGGATACATCTCGACCATCAAAATCGGAAAATCCCTAACCAAGATCAAAGGTCCTCACTAACTCTTAGCTCAAACTCGATTTCAAGAATGGAAATGCTTAGAATTCAAAAACTAACATCTTTTTGGTAAAACTAATACCACCAATGTTCCTAAAACATATTTTTATCCTATAATTAACTATTCATAAGTTCAAATTTGAGTTCTAAAACACAAAAATCAATTAATTTGCTAATTTAGTTATAAATTTCAACTACAATTCTAATTCTAATTAGCCTACTTAGAAATCAACAAGGAATCTTACCATCAAAGCCTTCATAATTACTATTCTTCAATTTAAACTCCTTTAAGCATGAACTCTTGGCAAATCCAAACCTAATTACAAATTGGCCTTGAATTTGTGATTTTTTCTAATTTTTTTCTTCTTTTTTCAACTTCAAGAAGTGATTATAATCACTATGAGAGGGAGCTCCACCAAAAATTTAGCTTGTATTCATCTTTTTAAGATCATCATTAATTTAAAAATTAGACTTTATATTTTTAATCCAATTAAATTATAAAATAAAATTTAAGCTTAAAAATCTTGAAAATTAATTAAGAAGATAGAGTAATTAGGTTTAAGGGACTTTCTAAACATAGTCAAATTAGAAATTAGCTTTTGGGTTGAAAATTAAGATTGTGGATTAATTTAGGATATAATTCTTAAGAATTAGAAGAGAAATTCTACTAAAATTATAGTTTTATTACTAAAAAAAGATTTAAAGTAATTCAAGAAAAAAAAATCATAGACCTTCTAAATTTAATATTTTTTCTTTTGAGTTTTAAAATAATCAATCAATCTACTAATTAGAAGTATCCATTTAATTAACAACCTAAAGATGTGATCAAAGTCATAATTAACTAAAAAACTAATTTGGATCTATTAATTAGTTATATTAGCATTAAAATTAATAAAAATATGTTAAAAATTACAAAAAGAATTGTAACTAACTATTGGAGCTTTTAATTATGCTCACACTTGATATCAACATCGTCACTTAGAAGCTCTTTACTTTCATCAACAATGTTCTAAAGGTCCAACAAAGCCAAAAAAAAAAAAAAAACTCTATTTTCTTCTTCTAATAGTAGAAGTTGTCACCTCTAAACTTTTCAATCACTCTCAAATCCTCATCCTTACTTGATGCCATATCTAAAAAAGAAGTGTATCATAGAAAATCAAGAAAATAAAAGAATGAGCTCTCGAATCAACAAGAAAGTTTTACTATCTTAAAAATCCAAAATGCCCTCTTTTTATAAATGAACTAGTGATATCACTCTTTAATCACTATCAACTTCACTTATAGGACGTCTCATAAATCTTATATTCTATCTAAACCTCTTATATAAGCTTTGTCACTCATCAATCACTTTTCTTCTTTCATAAAATACTTCTAATCTCACAATGTACTTCTTATCACTATAAGAGGATCTCAAGAGAAGTTTATTATATAAAACTATAATATTAGATCACAAATGATGTAACTTAGTAAAGAAATACAATAGTAGTCTTTTAAAACATCATTCTGAGGTATCTAACGACCTCTAAGATTATCAATGCAATTAATAACATATAAGAACAAAACTACATCCACAATTAGATAAAACAATGGAATTAGATTACATTAAATCCTAATATCAGCAACAACCAAAAGATCTAATCTTTATAACAAGTAAGACTTTAAAGAACTTCAAAATTTACAACTAAATATGAGTGGGCCTATAATCTATTAAAGAATAAGCACTATGAAGTTACAACACTTAACATCAATAAGATTGCACACAAAATGGATATGGAATAAGATATTTTTCACTTGCAACATTCAATACTTATTGGTGGCGGTTGTTGCCCTAAAAGAAAAATTCTACTTTTTGACTTTTATACACAAAGTCCTAAAATCCTTTGATATCTTATTAACCACGAGGATATCTTATACCAAATACTAATTATTCTTACATAGTCTTTGGATATTTCCTACTTCATATGCTATCCTCTTGATTTTGACTTTTAATCCTTCACTTTATCCTAAATCCATAATATTTTTAACCATCAAGAGTTAATTCTTTGACCATTAGTAATTTATCTAAGATAATATCTTCTAGAAGATAATTTATTCTACTTTTATTTTCACTTACTTATTTTAATAATTAAAGAATTTATAGATGCTCTAAAAAGCCTTGTATATAAATCGTTTTAAATATAAAAGTATTTATTAATAGAATATTTTTTGATATTATTATATTTACTTTTCTTCTATATTAAGAATGAATTTCTTATTAGAATTTGGCCAATAAGTTAAAGTTAAACTCTCTACAGCGAGGTATCCAATATAATTTGAGATTGTATATCACATCATATAACACCATGATAGTTAGTTAGAAACTTGGCCAACAAATTAGATATATATTGTATGTATAAATAGCTTGTGGTAAAAACTAATAATTTAGTACTTATATAAAAAACTTCTCTTATAAATTAATACACATGTCTTACAAATTTGACACATATTGAAGGTTCAATAGGATGTTACTATGTAGCTTTTAATTAGATAGTATATATGGAAGCAAAAGTAAAGCCTTCTTCATTCTTGTTAATACCTTTCTAGTTATTAATATTGTTTCAAGACTTTTTGATCTTCTTGTCTTTAATAATAGTCATTTTAATTCAATGTATTACCATCTTTGATTGATTTTTTAATTTTTTCAAAAGACATAAGAGTATATTGAGATTTTCTTTTTTTGAGATTCATATCTTTAATAATTTGACAAGAGTGATAACTTATCCTTGTTTTATATTAGAAATGAGTGGATTTTTCTACTTCTATTGTTGTATTTTGAAGGTTGTAGATTATCCACCTTTAAACTCATTTTTATATTTTTAATATTGATTGTTTTTCTTAAAGAGAAAAGACCATGTTTTTTGTAGAAATTTCTATTTTATAATAAAAATTAAGGATTATCTTCTTCTAATTTGACTTTTAGACTTGTTTGAGTTATCTATAGAATTAAAAATTATGGATGATACTCTCAACAAAAGTGAATAGATTTACAACTATTGTAGATCTTCATGAGCTTATCAATACTTTGAAGGTGAAAATTTCACGTATCTCTAGTGTCAACTGCGTAGGTAGTATTTTGATACTTATGGAAGAGATCAATAACAAAGTTCAAAATCTATACAAAAAAGATGTGGAATTGAAGGAAGCAAGAATAAGTATGCCCAAGAAGTTTAATGGAACAAGATCAAAGTTTTGAAGGTTTTTATAACAATTAAAGTTTAATCTAAAATTGTATCCTTTTCAATTTCTTGATAGAAAATTTATTCAAGTTGGATAGATAGGTCAATTTTTTCTAAAAGTGCTTTCTTTTGATTTGTACCTTTGATTAAAAAAAAAAAAAAGATTCACATCTTTTTTATGATCTAAGTTCATTCTTAGAAGTAAATATGGCCACTTAAGAGAAAGTAATTAAAAAAAGATAAAAAGACCAAACTTATATTTTTAAGAAAAAAATCATGTTCAACGACCATATATGCTAAAGAATTCTATAATCTCACTTAAAATGAGAAATTTATTTCTCAAGCCATTACATGTAATAATCAACTCTTTGAAAGATGCTAAAAAATATTTTAGTTGAAGATGTATAAATCAAGCTATGGCAATAGCTTCTAAATTTATAGAAGCTTGTTCATTACAACCTCCATCAACTTGTCTTATCCATCCACATAGAATGGCTTAGAAATCAAAATATTATACCTTTAACATCAAGCCCTTCTAAATTTTTTATCAATAAATCTTATAATTTCTATTTTTAATTACAAATTTAATCAAATTAAAGATATATATATATATTTAATTAAAATCCAAATTTTAATAGATTTCATATTATTTTTACATATTATGCTACTTTTTAGCACATTATTATTAAGAGAATTTATGCTTATATTGTAGAGAGCCTTAGCACATTGCTCAACATTATCTAAAGAAAAAATGCAACTATAAAATAAAGAGCATAATTTCCAAAAAAGACAATGTATCAAAAAATAAGTTTTTTCAGCTATAATAGAGATTGTGAAGCTAGAATTTTTCATAACACCTAGTAGAGGTCCTATTCTTTCTTCAATTCCTTCACCATATTTTATAATAGAAGTTTTTTTAGGACCAAAAAATCACAAATTCTTTATATTGTCAGATTTAGGAGTCTTAGCTTATTTTATAGATGAATATTTTATTTAAAAATAATAATAATAATAATAATTAATTAATTAATTAATTTTTTAAAAAATCCATACATGTAAAAGTCATAGATGATTGTTTGTTATTCTTTAGAGACATCATTTATAAAATAGTTCTTTTAGATATGGCAACTAAAAATCATAATACCTTAATAGTATTCAATGTTATTAAATCTCTATTTAATGAAGTTATTTTAAGATTATCATAGCTAGAAAAATATAACTATCAAAGACATTGGACTTTTTATAACCATGGCTTTTTTTGTAGTTTAGTCTAAAATCCTACTAGTAGAGTAGAAGCCTACAGGTCTAATACAACTAAATCCTTATTGATAGGTACAAGAGCTTTCATACATGTAGTAAAAAAATGGTCAATTTTTTTTATATATGCCATATTTATTTTTGATAGAAAAAATACTTCAAATAGAATTTCAAGCTTGTACTAAAATTATCAAGATATTTTTGAAAAAACAATTATAGATATTCTTTTAAAGCATTGTCTTTATGATTATTTTATTGATCTTTAAGATAGAGTTCAACCACTATTTGGACTAATCTATAATTTATTATAAAATAAGTAGGCTACACTTAAGAAATACATTGACAAAAACTTGACTAAATACATCAAACACTATTCTAAATCTCCAATAAGAGCTTCTATGTAATTTGTAAAGAAAAAAAAAAAAATCTTTGTGAATTTATGTGGACTACAGAGGATTCAATAAGATTACCATAAAAAATAAGTATTCTCTACTTTTGGTTTTAAGACTTTTTGATCAATTGAATCAAGCAAAGATCTATACAAAAATAGATCTATGAAGAGCATACAATCTAGTATACATTAAAAAAAAAATAGATAAATAAAAGACTATATTTTAAACCAGGTATGAATATTATGAATATAATATCATGCCTTTAAGACTTACGAATGCACTAGCTATATTTCAATATCTAATGAATAATATCTTTTATGAGTTTCTTAATGACTTTGATATTTATTTTTTAGAAGACATTTTAATCTATTCTAAGAACAAAAAAGACTATAAACTTTATATTTGTCATGTATTATAAAAAATAAGAAATATAGGATTATTTGATACTACTTAAGTTGACTTTTTAAGATACATCATATCAAATAATGGCCTTATCATAGATCCTAAGAACGTCTAGACTATCATAGATTAAAAGATGTCAAAAAAAATCATAAATGTACAATATTTTTTGAAATTTACTAATTTTTATTAGATCTTTATCAAGAATTTTTCAAATTACGGGTCTTCTTATATATTAGATTTATAAAAACAAACTTGAATAAAGCAAAGAAGTCAAAACATCTTTTGAAGCCTTGAAGACAATATTTATTTCTATAATAATTTTATATTGTATTACCTTTTTTAAGGTATTTTTTATGAAAATAGATGCATCAAACTTTGCAATGGATGTGATCTTGTTTCAAATGGGAGCATATGACAAACTCTACTTGATAGCTTTTCATTCTAAGAAATTTTCAATACCTAAAATTAATTACAAGATCTACAATAAAAAAACTTCTTATTATCAAGGATTCATTTCAAAAATGGCATCATTATCTAGAAGGTACTTTCAGTCCAATCACCATATATATAGATGATAAGAACCTCAAGTATTTCATGTCAACACATATTTTGAATTTTTGCCAAGTTCATTAAAGAATGTCTTTATCATCTTTTGATTTCAGGTTTATTTATTAATCCAAAAAATAAGAAGGTTTATCAAATGCCTTTTCTAAATATTCTTATCTCATATCAAAAGAAGAAAATATAGCTTTTAATCATTAATTAAAAAAATTCTTGAAGCCAAAGCATTTTCATCTTTAACCAATGAAATTAATATTCATTGTTGACTCAATAATTTTTAAATAAGTTCAATCGAGTGTGTCTTTTGATCTTCTTGTTGATGATATTAAGAATAATTTTTTTATGTCTCATGATACTTCAAAGTTTAATTTCAAGAATAATCTATTCTATTTTGAGAAAAAATAATATATTCTAAAAGTCAAAGTATGATTATGTATTTTTTTGGTTTGTAACAACTTTCTAGTGGCTAGATATTTTAGAGACAATAAAACTTTAAAAATTATATCTAAAGATTTTAAGTGGCCTCAAGTGTAGAAGGAACTCCAAGACTTTGTACAATCATATGACATTTTTTTAAGATCAAAAAGTCTTTATCATTGACCTTATGGTCTTCTTCAACTATTATCTATTCCAAAATAGTTGTAGTCTTTTGTATCTATAGATTTTATCACAAATATTTTAATCTCAAATTCACATGATATTATATTTGTGATAATAGACTATATTATCAAGATGTTATATTTTGTATCATATATAAAATTTATCACTAGTGAAAAAATATCTAAGCTTTTTTTTAATAATATCAATTATTATCATAGATTATCCAAAGATATTATATCAAATAAAAAGACTCAATTTGTATCACAATTTTTGAAAATACTTTTTGAGATTCTAAAGGTAGACTTAAAGCTATTTTTGGCTTTTTATCCTCAAAGTAATAGATAGATAAAGTACATAAATCAAGATTTAGAACAATATTTGAGATATACCATCAATTATGAATAAGATGATTGGAGAATTCTATTATCATTAGTAGAATTTGCTTATAATAACATGATATATTTTTCTATACAATAAACATCTTTTTTATTAATTATAGTTATCATCTACAACTTGATGATTTTGACTTTTTAAAAGTTGATAATCTTACAACAAAAGATTTGATATATTATTTATCTGTGCTATATGCAACAATGAAGGTAAAAGTAAAAAAGTTTTAAGAGTAATAAAAAAAAGCCATCGCAAATGCCTATTGCAAGAAGCAACCTTGATTCTATGTTGACAATAAGGTATGATTACTTCATTACAATATCAACATTAGGTGCCTTTGTGATAAGTTGGATTATTGTAGATGTAGACCATTTTTTATTTATAAAAAAATCAATCCGATTGCTTATTATTAATATCTATCAAAGTCTATAGAGATTCATCTCATATTCTACATCATTCTTCTTGAGCCATATGAAATAGTGAATATTTCAGGTAAAAAATAAATGATATATCCTGTCATAGAAGAAGATAATAATTAAGAATTAAAGATAGAAAGAATTTTAAACTTAAGATGGTATTAAAGTAGGTTAAAATATCTTGTTTATTGGTACAAATATGATTTTAATAAATTCATAAAAGAGCCAAATAAAAATCTTACAAATATGACAGAGAAGTTTGATACTTTTCATTGATAATATCCATCATAATCAAGATGAAGAATAAAAAAATCTTTACTATAAAAAAATTATAATTTAGAAAAGATTATATTTTATCTTCTATTTTTGTTTGTATTTTTATATGTTTGTGTTATTAAAAAGATGAAGGTCTTAACAATGATCAAATAATGGAGTAGTCTTCTTGCCTTGGAATCAAACATTATTGATGGCTGAGAAGACTTATCAATCACCTTCAAAGAAAGCAAAGATCAAAGTATGTGAAAAACACAATTCACCACATCTTGGACTTCCTCAACATATAATGATCATTTTCTATAGAACTTGTCCCTAGAAGGGAGATATTATCATAGACATTCATATTTGTCCAGATAAGAAGTGCTAGATAGAAGGTAAATATAGATAAATTTGATATTATTTTATGGTGAAGCTTCTTAGAAGCTACATAGATGTATATTTGATTTTATACATATTTATAGTTGATTGGTAGATTAAAAATTTGGCCAACAAGTTATCCATGTATTGCATGTGTGGATAGCTTGTAATATTAGCTAATGATATAGCATACATATAAGAGACTTGCCTTACAAGTTAAATTCTACCACAAAATAATCAATTTTTAAAAGACAAAATTTTTAAAATTTAGATAATAATTATAATTAGCATGAAAAGGTAATTAATGAGTAGAAGAATAGATGGTATTATTATAGGCAAATTTTGGCTAAAACAAAAGAATTGTTCAATTATCTTCATTGTAACTGATGATTCATCTCAAATAATATTTCAAAACTTGATTTACATTTTTGGTTTGTCCATTGATTTGAATATAAAAGGCCAATAATAGTTTTATACATACCTTTGATATTTTGAAAAAGATTCTTTAAATTCTAGATATAAATTAAATTTCTCTCTTTGATGAAATATTCTATAGCAATATATGATAATAATAAATATTATCAAGAAAGAATCTATTTTCTTTATTTGTAATATTTTTTATACATGGTACAAAATATGCTATCTTACAATAATTAATCTATTATTACAAATATAAAATCATAAAAAAAATTGATTAAAATATCTATAATAAAATCCAAAGAAATAAAAGACAATGGTTGTTCTAGTATATACAATAATTGATAAAGTCTATAACATCAATAATAATGAATTTTTGATCTTCAATAAATATCACATGATTATGTAAAGTCTTTAGCGTCCTTCTACATTTAAAGGCATCAAAATTTTTTTGATGTTAATTCCAAGGTCTTATTATATCCAAAACATCTTGTACTTGATAAGCTTAAAGAATACATAATCATATTTCATCTTTTAGATAAATAGGCATCTTCAAAATATAGTATATTTTTCTTCAATTTAAACTTAAAAATCTTATGAAATTTAAAAGAATTATTTTTAATATTATATATAAGAAAATATAAATATCTATTTGATTAAACTTAATAAAAAAAATTGAATTGATAATTTATATTGATTTCATTACTTAATGATAGAATTGCTTTGACTTCAAAAAAAATTGTTTGTTATTAATCAGAGGCTATAATTCTTTCTTTTGGTGCAAGTTGAGAATGTCTAAAAATAATATGCAAAAATCCTTATTTTATTTTAAATAAATATAAATATTATTCAAGACATATTTTAACAAGCTTAAAAATGACTCAAACTGTATTTAGGCATAAAATAAATGTGATTCTTGTGATTTGTATACAAAAACATAAGACTAGCAGTAGCTTTTAAATAATGGTATTATTTTTAAAATAAATAAATAATTATAAAATATATATATATATATATATATATATATAGATTTTATAATGGATCTTACATGCTAAAATAAAATTCGAATAAAAAGCTACATAATGAAATTTATCATATGTTATCATTTTTGAAAATATTACATTTAAAAAAAGTGAAATCCATTTTTTTCTATAAAAAAATTTTTAAAAAAATCAACAAAAAATAAGATTAGTTATGTAATAGAATTTGTCTTCAAAGCTTCAAATTTTACTTTAGCTTTTTTGTTTCACTTAAGTATATCTTTACAAGTCAAACATATCAGTAGAAGTGCAATTTGAAAAAAGTTCATGATAAAAATTTAATAATAATTCAAAAAAATTAAAAAAATATTAGATGTCTCTTGCTATTCTTATAATATTTTAATCTATGATAGTTTGAATTTTTTTAGGATCCATCATGAGGCTATCATTGAAAATAATATATTTTTAAAAATCAGCTCAAATTGTGTAAATTGTATATTTTATCATCTTAGCATATAGACTTGCATCTCTAAAAAAATTATAACACCCAAAAAATATTTTCATTTTTTTATACTTGTAATATATTAAAATATTCTTTAAATAATAAACAAAAAAATTATTTAAAAATTCTCAAAAAAGTATTGTTTGTTAGGTGTTGAAAAATAAGTGGCATATTTAGAAGTCCAAAAGCTATCATACCAAATTCAAATTTTTCATAATTGATTTAAAATAAAATCTTCTATTCATTTCTTTCTTTAATATATATCAAAATTTATATTCATTATAGATCTATTTTTATATAAATATTTATTTGATTTAATTTATTAATAAATTTTAATATAAAATATAAAAAATATTTATTTTTTACAATAACCTTGTTGAATCTTTAATAATCTTTATATTTCTATAATGATCTCTTTTTTTTATATAAGCAAGATAAGAGTTGCCAAAGATAAGAATTCAAAAAATATAAATAAATAAGTGAAATATTTATTAAAGAGAAGTGAAAAAAAATTCAATAAATACTTATATATTCAAAAATAAATTTGAATTACTATTGCCAAAGAATGGAAAATTATAGATTCTTGAAACTAAACTAAAAGCAAGAAAAGAGTTGACAAGAATAAAAAATGATTCATTCTTATTTCTCTATATATTATCTAATTAGAAGTTATGGTGTAATGTTCTATTAAACTTCCAATATATGTCTAACTTATGGAACACATTTCTTAACTTGCAAGGTGAGTTTTCTATGTATATGCCATATAATCAATTTGTTGGCCAAATTTTCAACTTATCAATTATTTTCAAACATGTGCAAAGTCAATTTCTCGTCTATGAAGCTTCTAAGTAGATATTTTATAAGATATTACATAATTTAGCTACTTTCATTTACTTCTATTTAATCCTTATTATTTAAGTAATTTTAGTATCAATTTTATTTGTGAGAAGAGCTCCAATTAGACATTTTAAATAGCATATGAAATTTTTGGCTAAATTCTCATCAATTTGTTCTTTAGATATAATCAAATAAATTTGTAATTAGCTATAGATTGGTTCAAATAATGATTGAGTTCTTTCTTAAAGTTCAATTGAGTAATTATAAAGATAATATTTTAAAAGAAAATATGCAATTTTAAAAATATATATCTTGATAATTCTTATACTTGCTTGAAATTTTTCTTGAAGACTTTTTTTTTCATTAAAAATATATATATTGAAGTATAATATCATATATATTTACTTCAATATTTACTTAGATAATATGAGTAGGTAGAAATAAATTAAAATAGATAAATATAATAATATCTTATAAAGAAGCTTTTTAGAAGCTTTATAGATATGGATTTGAGTTTATACATGTTTGTGGTTGATTTGTAGATTAGAAACTTGGCCATCAAGTTAACCATGTATTGCACGTATTGATAGCTTGTAGTACAAGCTAATCATGTGGTACACATATGAAAAATTTGCCTTGTAAGTTAAGAGACATGTCTTGTAAATTGGACATGTATTCGAGGTCCTAAAGAATGTTGTCATATAGCTTCTAATTAGATAGTATATATGGAGGCTAGAGCAAAGCCTCCTTTATTCTTATCAACTCCTTTCTTCCTTTTAGTCTAATTTCAAGGATCTCTATTTTTTCTTATTTTTTGGCAATAGCTATTTTATTTTCTTCTTGAATGTATATACTTTTTTATTTCCATTTTATCATCTCTCTTTGATAAATTTCTTATTTATTTATATTTTTTTTAATTTTATCCTTGACACATAAATTATAAAATGTGATCCTTCTTTTATAGCATGTATGAAAGTTCATAGACCTATAAATAAGGATTTGGTTATACTAAACTTGTGACTTTCTACTTGATTAACAAAAAATTAAATTATTCTATGGAAAAAAATTTAAAAAAAAAAAAAAAAAAAAAAAAAAAAAAAAAAATCTAATATTTTTAAGGTTTATATTTTTTTTTAGCTAAAATGAAATTAAAATGATTAGCTTAGAAAGAAAGATAATAATATTAAATAAAAATAAGTTATTTTAATCATTTTTTGTTATATCTACATAAATAATTTTATGAAAACAACTCTAAAAGATATACAATAAGCGTCTATAACTTCTACATGTATGACTTCTTGGAAAAGACATTAGTTTTTATTGTTGACATCTTTGATAGGCATAGGAATAATACTTCTATGGTTGCTATTGGTAATACATAAAATTTATGTTTTGAGAGTGTTGACAAGTTTGAAAAAATCAGCAATAGTTACAAATTTATTTTTATTACTACAAAGTATAACATCTATAATTTATTTTTCTTCCATCTTTATAATAGAAAATATTAAAAAATCTATAAGTTAAATAAGAAAAGAATAATCTACAACATCTATTACTAAATGAAAATTTCTACAAAGAAAGATAATCTACTCTCTTTAAAAAAAGATTAAATGTTAGAAAATTAAAAATATTATTTTAAAGGTTTATAGTTTACAACCTTTAAAATACAACTATAAGAAGTAAAATAATTCACTCACTTTTAAATCAAAATAAGTATAAAAATACAAGTACTTCTAGTAAAATTATGAAAGATATGATTCTTAATAACACTCTATAGTAGCAATACATTCTTGTAACACTTAATAAAAAAAAGTAGACAAATCAAAGATAGATATAAGATAAAAATTTTAATGGCTATTACCAAATATAAAGAAATTAGAGGCTCTTGAATTAAAACGAGAAGACAAAAAATGCATTGAAAAGAGAAAGAAAGACCTCACTTTTGCTTCCACATGTACTATTTAATTAAGGAGCTACATAGCAACATTCTATAGAATATCTAACATGTGTCTAACTTATAAAGATAGTTTTTAAAATATACGCCCGTTACTAATATATATTTTAAGTGGCCAACATGTGTGACATGTTGCAAATTTATAAAATAAGTGGTCAATATGAATGACATATAACCAACTTGTTGTCATGGACATACATATTTACCCTAATAATTATCTAGATAATAAAAATAGATAGAAGTAAGTCAAAGTAGATAAATATGATAATATCTTGTGAAAAGCTATCTAGAAGCTTTATAGATGTTGTTTTGCTTTTATACATGTCTATAGGTAATTGATAGGTTGAAAACTTGGCCAAAAAGGAGGTCATGTAACATGTTGACCACTTGTAGTATAAGTTGGACATATGGCATACAACTAGGAAACTTGCCTTACAAATTAGACATGTGTCTTGCAAGTTGGACACGTACTAGAGGTCTTATAGCATGTCACTATGTAGTTCTTAGTTAAGTAGTATACATAGAGGCAAGAATGAAGCCTTTGTCACTTTGTCAATTCTTTTCTTGGTTTTTAGTCTAGTTTCAAGAATCTTATGTTTTCTAGTCATTGACAATAGCTATTCTAATTCTTCCTTGCATATACATACTTTCTTCTATTTTGTCACTTTTCTTTAATATAAATTCCATGAACTTATGTATCTTCTACTAGTTTGTGTTATTGATAGATTGAAAAGAATATACATATAATATCAAAGCTTTGTCCTTTGTGGATTAAGAGTAGATTACTATTTTTTCTTAATAAGACATAAGCATATTAGAAGTTAAGGATTATCCTCTTTTAAATTGATATTGTTTCTAGAAATTTTTTTTCTTGATTCTTAAGTATTTTATTCTATGAAAATAGACACCTTTTTTTTATTGTATTGGCATACTAGAGCTTGCTGAAATGAAGAGTACAATGGCTCAAATAAAAAAATAAATGAGAAAATTAATGCTTGCAATACATCAACTCAGTCTACCACCACAAAGAACAACAAGATTATCAGGCAATGAAGATATAGAGATGATTGGAGTTGCTTCAACATCCACACCAAGCCATACTACTACTCCTACAATGTAACATCATTTAAGTTTCAAAGAACCAAAAGTTGGATTGTTTGAGAAGTTGAATGGCACAAGATTTAAGTTTTGAGAATTCATCAATGAGGTACAACTGGTGATTGAACTACAACCTCAAAGTTATCCAACTCAAGGATTATAAGTCAAGTTTATTAGAACACTACTTTCAGATTCTGTTTTATCATGATTTTCATCATTTCTTGAACGATGTAATCTAATATTGGGTAAATTAGAAGCATTCTTAGCAGAATTCAATCTATGTAAGGAAAATATGATGCAATCTATGTTGCAACCAATAAGATTCATATCTTGTAATAAGGCAATCGATAAGTGACATTATCCACTTTACAATTTTAATAATTAGCAACAGACACCAAGCAGGATGACACAGCATTCATCAGCCAATTTCTCAACAAATTAAAATATGAAGTAAAGAAATTGATGCTCAATTTTTTAGATCCTCAGACATTGAGTCAAGTAATTGACTTTGCTGTGAAATGTGATAATCTGCTTTTTGAGTTTCGATCTGAGAATCACACAAGAGAACCTCAACGTTATTACAATTCAATGATAATACCAACGACTTCTTAATCTAAAGATTTAGAAATAGAAGACATATAAATTGATGCTGTACATTTTAAACTTTTTATCAAAGAAGAAAAGACTCATCGTTGTAAAGTAGGACTGTAGAATAGGCAAACAAATTTTGTGATAAGTTACTAATTGGTTATTGATAACCTTAAGAATTAGACTGATGGTTAGGTAATTTAGTTGGTAACAATAGGTTGTTAGTAGAATAAATGGTTAAGAATTCAAAGGGTCATAACCTTTGGAATCTGCTCGCCGACGGTCCATCTTTTGGTAGGATAAAGAAGTTGAGAAAAGAAAGATTAGGGCGAGACTGTGATAGTTGTAAGTCGGGGCAAGCTTGGTGCTACCTCTTTTTTTGTTTCTTTGTTGTTGACGAGTAATGAATAGTTTTTGAATACTGAGAAGTTAGTTTGGAGTGTCAGACTATGAGAGTTGTAAGCCAAGATAATGAATTCTGTGTGATGAATTAAAAAACTGAATACAATATGTAAGTTGGAGATCAGTAATTGAATATATATAAACCACAAAGAGAGTAAGTGGGAGATGAACGAACAAAAATATGAAAGTATTGTTGAATTGATAGTCGTAGAATGGATTATGGATTGAATTAAGATAGAAGTAGTAAGCGTTGGTGTTTTGTAGTTGATAATTGATTTCAGATAGCCAAAGTACAGTCAATTGTGACACTAATAGACCCAATTCATATAACCAATCTTTCTCCATGTTCAAACCCACCTCTATTAGTTCAATTGCTTTGATATATTAAAGCTTGAACACAAAGAGAACAACAAGGACTATGTTTATATTATAGAGAAGCTAAGCACATTGCTCAATATTATACAAAGAAATGATGCAACTACAAAATAAAGAGTACTGCTATCAAAGATGAAAACATGTTGAAAAACAAATTATTCTAGCTACAATAGGGATAGTGCAGTTGGAATCTTGTACAATTTTTAATAAAGATCCTATTCTTTCTTTAGAATCTTTTTTTTTGTTTTGCAATAAATGTACGTTTAGGATCTAATAATCACAAAGCCTTTACTTCAATAGATTCAAGAGCCTCAACTTGTTTTTTAGATGAAGAATTTGTTAAAAGTAATAATATATGGTTAGTACAAAAAACTAAACCCATACACATAGAAGTCATAGACAGTCATCTATTATCTTCTCGAGATGTTATTCATGAAATACTTCCTATAGATGTAGTAATAAATGGTCATAATAGTCACATAATTTTTAATATAATTGGATCTTCTTCTAATCTAGTTATTTTAGATTTATCATGACTAAAAAAATATAATCCTATAATAGATTAGATTCCTCGTAAACTTGACTTTTCTTCAAACATCATTAAGATTTTTTCTAATCCAATAAAAAGCCATGAGTGTAGTGGAGCCAAACTTATACTTGTAGGTGAAAAATCTTTTTTGCATATTACAAAAGAAAGATCGTCTTTTGTTATTTACGCCATACCTATTTTAAATGATGGAAAGATTTCAAGTAAAATTCCAAGTCAATATTAAGATTTTCAAGATGTTTTTGATAAGAAGAATGTAGATATTCTCTCGGAGCATTGTCTATATGATTGCTCAATCAATCTTAAAGAAAAAACTTAGTTGCCATTTGGTCTAATCTATAGTTTATCACAAAATGAGCTGGCTGAATTCAAGAAGTACATTGATGAGAACTTGGCCAAGAATTTCATACGCCATTCAAAATCTCTTGCAAGAGCTCTTATCTTATTTATGAAGAAAAAAGATAGATCATTGTAAATGTGTGTAGATTATGAAGGACTCAACAAGATTACCATCAAGAATAGATATCCTATGCCTTTCATATCTAGACTTCTTGATCAATTAAATCAAGCTAAGATCTATACAAAAATAGATCTATGAGGAGCATACAATTTGGTCTACATTAAAGAAAGAGATGAATGGAAGACTGTATTTTGAACAAGGTATGGATACTTTGAATATAATGTCATGCCTTTAAGATTCACAAATATACGAGCTCATTTTTAATATCTTATGAATGATTTTTTTTGTGAGTTTTTAGATGATTTTATTATTTGTTACTTAGACGATATTTTAATCTACTCTAAAAATATAAAAGAACATAAAGTTCACGTTTATTGTGTATTACAAAAACTTACAAATATGAGATTGTATGCCAAGATGGAAAAGTGTATATTCCACACTATTCAAGTTAACTTCTTAGGATACATCATTTCAAACAATGGTCTAATGATGGATCCTAAAAGAATTCACCCAATCATGGATTGGAAGATTCTAAAAATAGTTAAAGATGTACAATACTTTTTGAGATTTGTTAATCACTATTAGATCTTCATCAAGAACTTTTCTCAAGTTATAATGCCACCTACATGTTTAACTTGTAAAGACGAGATCGAGTGGAATAAAGAAGCAAAAGCATCATTTGAAGCTTTGAAGAAAGCTTTTATTTTTGCACCAATCTTACATTATGTCGACTTCTTTAAAGCATATTTTATGGAGACAAATGCATCTGACTTTGCCTTAGATGCAGTCTTGTCACAAATAGGAACAGATGACAAACTTCATCTAGTAGCTTTTTATTCAAAAAAAGTTTTAGCAGTCGAGATTAATTATGAGATCCATGATAATGAACTTCTTACAATTGTCGATTCTTTTCAAGGATGGCATCAATATTTAGAAGGCGCTTTAAGTCTAGTCACCATATATATAGATCATAAGAACTTCAAATATTTTATATCAGCATGTATTTTGAATTATTGCCAAGCTCGTTTGAACATGTCTTTATCAAGATTTGAGTTCAATATCACTTCTCGGCCAGGAAAACAACAAGGATTTTCTAATATCTTTTCTAAATGTTCTTATCTTACATCAAAAGAAGGAAAAGCAGCTTTTAATCAATAAAAGATAATTTTACTAAAACTAGAATAAATTCATCTTTAAGCAATGAAATCAACATTGACTATTGATTTGACTTTTTTCAAGCAAATCCAAGCAAGTATGTCCTTAGACCTTGTTTCTCATGATTTTAAAAATAATTCCTCTAAATCTCAAGTTACTTCCAAGTTTGAGTTTAAGGAGAACCTACTCTATTTCGAAGGATCCTTATATGTTCAAAAAAGAGAAGCATAATTATGTGCTCTTGAAGCTTGTCGTAATTTCCTTGCAGTATGACATTTTGGATATAATAAGACTTTGGAGCTTATATCTAGAGATTTTTGGTAGCCTCAAATGTAAAAGACTCTTAAAGAATTTAAGCATGTATGTTTTGTTTGTTCAAGATCAAAAACTCTTCGTCATTGACCTTATGGACTCTTTCAACTATTACATATACCAAAACAATCATGGTCTTCTGTCTCTATGGATTTTATAATGGATCTTCCAATTTCAAGTTCATATGATTGAATATTTGTAATTGTAGATCGTTTTAACAAGATGGCACATTTTGTACTATGTACAAAATCTATCATAGGTGAAGGAATAGCTAAACTCTTCCTTGGTAATAACTATGGCTATTATGGATTATCAAGGGATATTATATCAAATAGAAGAATACAATTTTTATCAAGATTTTAGAGAATTCTTTTTAAGGTATTAAAGGTGGATATAAAACTTTGGCTTTCTACCCTCAAACTGATCGACAAACAAAATGGATAAATCAATTTTTAGAGCAATATTTGAGGTGTACCATCAACTATCAATAAGATGATTTGACAATTCGTTTGCCATTGGCAGAGTTTGCTTACAATAATTTGATACATTCTTCTACTCAACAAACACTTTTTTTTGTCAAATATGGTTATCATCTATGATTTGATACTTTTGACTTTTCAAAAGTTGATAATCTTGCAGCAGAAGATGTAGCAAATCAATTGTCAGAGCTACATGCAACAATAAAGGCACAATTAAAAGAAGCTTAAGAACAACAAAAAGCCAATGCAGATATCTATCACAAAGAACAACCTCAATTCCATGTGGAGGATAAGGTATAATTACTTTATGATAATATTAAAACTATTTGTCTTTGTGACAAGCTGGATTAACATAGGCTTAGACCATTTTCTATTTGTGAACAGATTAATCTAGTTTCTTATTGATTAGACCTATCGGAGTCTATGAAAATCCATAATGTATTCCATTTTTCTTTACTTGAGCCATACAAAATAATGGATATACAAGGAAGAAGACAAATGCCACCACCTCTTATAGAAGTAGACAATAATGAAGAATTTGATATCAAAGAAGTCTTAAATTCAAGGCGGTACTGAAATAGGTTAGAATATCTAATACATTGGCATATATATGACATTAGTGAACGCAAATGGAAGCCATCTAGAAATCTAGCAAATGCATCAGCCAAAGTTAAAGCTTTTCATCAATGACATCCATCAAAACTAACATGAAGAGTCAAAAAATTCTTTGCTGTAAAGCAAAGCAAGCCCAATAGAGATTTCATTCTATCATGTATCATTATTTCTTTAGATTTTTTAGTACTTAGGAGATGGAGAACCAACAACCAGCAAATTCAAGTCAAGAGCTATCATTTACTGAGCTACCAAACGAGACATTGTGACTATCACAACCTTAGAGATGACTAAATCGAGATGAAAATCCTCAAGAACGACATGTTTTTCTTCGAATAGATGGCGAGATACAACGCATTTAGTACCACGACCTTGGAAGGGACTTTTGGTGTTTAGTAATACTTTTGGAGATATGAACCACTCCTGATGGTATTAGTAATGTTTTGTTTGAAGGAAGTTATGAAGGCCTCAATAATTATCAAATATCAAGGTGGTCTTTTTGCCCTGATATGGGACATTATCAATGGTTGAAAGGACCCATCAACTATCTTCGAAGGAAACAAAGATCACAGTATGTGGCAAATACAATTCGGCACATCTTAGACTTCATCAACATGTAATCATCACTTCTCGTGGAACTTGTTCTTAGAAAGGGAGATAATATCACGGACATACATATTTACCTAAATAATTATCTAGATAATAAAAATAGGTAGGAGTAAGTCAAAGTAGATAAATATGATAATATCTTGTAGAAAGCTTCCTAGAAGCTTTATAGATGTTGATTTGCCTTTATACATGTCTATAGGTAATTGGTAGGTTGAAAACTTGGCCAATAAGGAGGCCATGTATCTACATGCTGACTACTAGTAGTACAAGTTGGACATATGGCGCACACCTAGGAAACTTGCCTTGCAAATTAGACATGTGTCGTGCAAGTTGGACGCGTATTAGAGGTCCTATAGCATATCACCACGTAGTTCTTAGTTAAGTAGTATACATAGAGGCAAGAGTGAAGCCTTCGTCACTCTTGTCAATGTCTTTCTTACTTTTAGTCTAGTTTCAAGAGTCTTATGTTTTCTAGTCTTTGGCAATAGCCATTCTAGTTCTCCCTTGCATATACATACTTTCTTCTATTTTGTCACTTTTCTTTTGACATAGATTCTACAAGTTTATGTATCTTCGTCATGTTTGTATCCTTAATACTTGTTGGTGAAGTTTTCAACCTACAAATGACCTACAATCACTTTTAAAGTTAAATATTTGCTTGTAAAGCTTTTAAGAAGCTTCTCAATAAGATAATATTAAATTTCCTACTTTAATTTTTATCTAATTCTTTTAATCTAAGTAATTACTAATATCAACATATATGTATATAACATGTAAAGAATATTGTTATTTGAAATTTTTATTTGGTCTATTTTAAAAAGGTGTTTTTGAAAAAATAATAATAAGTTGTATAAAAAATATTTTAATTATTTATTTAAAAATATAAAATATTTTTAAAATATATATAATTAGTATATATTATAAAATTCTTTGT